>NC_056749.1:833794017-834049017 GCF_019279795.1 Protopterus annectens
TACTCATCCTGTCATTCATTCAGATCCCAAACTGTGGGCAGCAAAACAAAAGGAGGTGGAGTTGCAATATATATAAAAGACATGCACACCTCTAGGCAGGTCAAACAGTATGATGCACAGGAAACACTACAGGTGCAGTTAACAATTGACAAGACCACTATTCAAATCATAGCTAGCTACAGGCCTCCAACTCTAACTGAAGATGCCCATTCCACCTATTTGGACCTCTTAGAATCTATCAAGATTCAACCCTTTACCCCGATCCTAGGTGACTTTAACTATCCAACCATAGATTGGAAGAAATACTCATGCCAAAACATAAATGCCCAGAGATTCCTTGATTTCGTCAATGCAAATGTCTTGGACCAGTTGTTTGACACACCCACAAGAGGTGAAAATATCTTGGACTTGCTATTAGCCAACATGAGTAACCATTACACCATCCCTACAGTGTCATCATCCTTAGTAAGATCCGCCCACAAAGCATTCACTTTCAGTGTCACCATCTCTCCTGACACCACAAAACATTTTCCAAAGCTGATTACAACCTCCTGAGGGAAGATATAAACAGCTTCACAGCCCCCTCCCCCTCCACAGAAACTGGCACATATGTCCCAACTTAGGCCAAATTACTATATAAGCATTTATATAGCTGCATGGACTTAAGAATACCAGACAGGACAAAATCCTCCTCCTCAAGGAAGATTATACCTGTCTGGCTGCTATATACTTACATCAACTGCATTACAAGCTGAGTTAAGTACAAACTTGCAGTGTTAAAGATAGTACTGCATTTTATTTTTCTCTTTATTTGTTTCATTGAATATTGCGTTAAAGATAGTACTGCATTTTATTTTTCTCTTTATTTGTTTCATTGAATATTATGTTAAAGATAGTACTGCATTTTATTTTTCTGTTTATTTGTTTCATTGAATATTGTGTTAAAGATAGTACTGCATTTTATTTTTCTGTTTGTTTCATTGAATATTGTGTTAAAAATAGTACTGCATTTTATTTTTCTGTTTGTTTCATTGAATATTGTGTTAAAGATAGTACTGCATTTTATTTTTCTGTTTATTTGTTTCATTGAATATTGTGTTAAAGATAGTACTGAATTTTATTTTTCTGTTTATTTGTTTCACTGAATATTGTGGCCTTTCTGTCTCTCTTCAGTTAGTTTCCTGCCCACTCTCCCTTTTGTTGTTGTGGTGATGGTGTTAATCTTTGTGGCTTTGGAATTGTCTACCCCTCCTGTACATTTGAGTTTGAACACTCCTCCTGGGTCCATCTTATTTGCTCACTCAACCGAGTACAGTGAGATCATATTTTGATTTCAGACACTCCTACCAGTCCCATCTGCTCAGCTCTATCCCAGTCTACTGACATTAGCTCATTCTACCTAATACAGAGAGAACAATTGAGAAGGCCAACCGACACAGGGTCCTTAACTTTGAATTATCTTCTATTTCTCCTTTCTCCCTTTCAACTTTCCCAAAAAAAAAAAAAACTTTGCTAGAATCTCCCTTTTTTCTGGCTGAGTGTGCTTCTCAGCTGATAAATATTTTTTGGCACTTTTTAACTGTTCAGAGTTGAATAAAACAATAATTGAATTCAGTTCAGAATACAGTTTAAATAAATTGCCTTTATTGAAGCTGTATTTACTTTAATATTGCTACACACTCAAGTGTGCTAGCTTGCAATGTACTTGAATTGTTTTTAGTGCTGTTTTAGCTGCTTTTCTGTAAAAAACAATCTAAGCTTGTTTCCTACCTTTTCTGTAAGTAGTCTAGTCCAGATACAGATTTGCTATATCCAGTACTGTTTTTAAGCTTCTGAGCCCCCCAAGTCTTTCTGTGTTGAGGGAAGCCTTCTAGCTTGTCAGTGGGAGTGGTAAGCACTAAGTAGCCTATCTACCACAAGAGGAGTAGTTTCTGGCCCAGAAATTGTAGTTTATTGGCCGTTTGGGCATTTTTTTCCATCTCTTTCAACTTTCTTGTTTAAAAGCCCACATTTGTCTGCCTGGGATGACATCATTAATGCTTTGCCAGAGATGGCCTGCATCTGTCACACCTGTGTTTGCAGAAACTGGCCAAGGCTCTTGCTAACCCTATAGTGCCTGTTTTAGGTGGTGCTTCAAAGACCAAATTACTACCATAACAGCTACAAACAGATGTAATCTAAAGGTCATGCTGCTCAATACTAGAAGTATCTGAGAGTCATGCTGCTCAATACTAGAAGTATCTGAGAGTCATGCCGCTCAATACTAGAAGTATCTGAGGGTCATGCTGCTCGATGCTAGAAGTATCTGAGAGTCATGCTGCTCAATACTAGAAGTATCTGAGGGTCATGCTGCTCAATACTAGAAGTATCTCAGGGTCATGCTGCTCGATGCTAGAAGTATCTGAGGGTCAAGCTGCTCAATACTAGAAGTATCTGAGGGTCATGCTGCTCAATACTAGAAGTATCTGAGGGTCATGCTGCTCGATGCTAGAAGTATCTGAGAGTCATGCTGCTCAATACTAGAAGTATCGGAGGGTCATGCTGCTCAATACTATAAGTATCTGAGGTTCATGCTGCTCAATACTAGAAGTATCTGAGGGTCAAGCTGCTCAATACTAGAAGTATCTGAGGGTCATGCTGCTCAATACTAAAATATCTGAGGGTCATGCTGCTCAATACTAGAAGTATCTGAGGGTCATGCTGCTCAATACTAGAAGTATCTGAGGGTCATGCTGCTCAATACTAGAAGTATCTGAGGGTCATGCTGCTCAATACTAGAAGTATCTGAGGGTCAAGCTGCTCAATACTAGATGTATCTGAGGGTCATGCTGCTCAATACTAGAAGTATCTGAGGGTCATGCTGCTCGATGCTAGAAGTATCTGAGGGTCATGCTGCTCAATACTAGAAGTATCTGAGGGTCATGCTGCTCGATGCTAGAAGTATCTGAGGGTCATGCTGCTCAATACTAGAAGTATCTGAGGGTCATGCTGCTCGATGCTAGAAGTCTAAATCTCAAAATGCACTCGTTCTCCTTAAAATGGAGAACATCAACATTTGTGCTGTAACAGAGACCTGGTTCAAGGCAGCAGAAGGCACCCCTGTACTACCAGGCTATAACTTATTCCATACCTTTTGGCCCCAGAACTTGGACTGAAGCTCCAAAGGTGGTGGTGTTTCAATATTCATAAAGGAAGTGCACACCTCCAGACTGGTAGCCCAACATAATGCATCAGAGATACTTCAGGTGCAGCTAACACTGGGTAAGACAGCGATTCAGGTCGTAGCCTATTATAGGACCCAAACCATGTCCCAAGACTCACACTCCACATTCCTAAGCACCCTGGAGAATATTAGGGCCCAACCTAACATTCTCATACTGGGTGACTTCAACTACCCCCTCCATTAACTGGGAAAACTACTCATGTACCGATACACTTGCCCAATGTTTCCTGGAATTCATTAATTCCAATGCCCAGGATCAGCTCGTTCTTACCCCCCATTAGAGGTAGCAACATCCTTGACCTGGTCATTACTAACATGGGTGACCGTTACTCTGCACCAATAGTCAACTCCTCCCTGGTTAGATCCGACCACAAACAAATCACCTTGGAAAACACATTCCTCCCACCACCCCCCCCCCCCCCCACAAAGGTAACCACCATGAAAAACTTCTACAAAGCTAACTTTGGGCTCCTAAAAACAGAGGTGGCTAACTTCACAGCACCAATGCAAATGGAGAATAGTTTCATGACCACCAAATCATACACCAATGCACTGTACGAACACGTTCACAAATGCATGGATCTCACCATACCCAATAGAACCAAGACGTTCTCCTCCAAAAAAAAGAAAGCCAATCTGGTGGTCCCCTGCCATAAACAAACTATAAAACAGAAGGAGGAAACTGATGTGGAATAAGCTAAAGTCCCAAGACTGGAAAAACTCCCTTATCAGCCTCAACAAAAAGTTGGAGATCCCTCATCAAATCCTCTAAAGCTAGCTATGAAAACAGAATTGCAGCAGATAGTAAAGACAACCGCAAGGCCTTCCACAGTTATGTAAAGAATCTCCACAGCAATATGCAGATTTGCTCTGAGCTACTGCACAATGGTGCCTCCTATACCGAGCCAACAGATATTGCCAATATACTGGCTGACAGATTCAGTGGTAACTGTACCCCTCTACCCACCCCAAAAGACCAATCACAATACCAGGCACCCAGTATTACTGCTGCACAGGTTAAAACAGCACTGTCCAAGGCCAAGAATACAGCTTCTATGGGACCTGACAATCTCCCTAGCTGTGTTCTACATTAACTACAGAGTGAACTGGCACCTCACCTGTGTGCCCTGTTCAATCACAGCCTCACCACAGACTTTGTCCCTACCGAATGGTGCACTGTTATAGTCATCCCTACCCTCTCCACAAAGGAGGAGTGACTACAGACCCTGGGAACTATCTCCCCATTAGCCTGACAAGTCTGGTATGCAAATCTATGGAACGCATCATCATGGACCTAATAAACAAGGATATAAGGAATCTCCAAACTCTGGATCCCATACAGTTTGGTTTTGTGAAGGATAGATCATGCCTGCTCAAGTTGGCTGACTTCTTTGAGTCAGTCACCAGAGCTGTGGATGAAGGCAAGGTGGTTTATACAGACTACCTTGATCTGGCCAAGGCCTTTGATACCATTCCCCACTCAGGCATCATAGAAAAACTCACTAAGCTAGGCAACAACCCCTATATCACTAGGTGGGTTGCAAACTGGCTCACCGATAGAACTCACAGTGTGAAAGTAGCTGACTCTAAGTCAGACTGCCAACCAGTCATGAGTGGAGTCCCACAGGGATCAGTCCTGGGTCCTCTCCTGTTTGGTATCTACTTCTCAGAAGTCCAGGCCAACACAAAGGGACTCTGGCTGACAAAGTTTGCAGATGATTCCAAGTTGGGAGCCATTATTAACTCCCCAAGTGATGTTGACATCCTACAGGAAAGGCCTCACTGTGACCAATGACTGGTGTCAGAACCATGGCCTTAAGCTCAATGCCAAAAAATGTGTCATCATCCCTTTTGGGAAAAACCCAGTTCCCATGAATTACCACCTAGTCCACTGAACATAGAAGGCGCTATAAGACATCTGGGAACACAGGTTAACAGCAACCTCTCTTTTGACCACCACATTGCCACTGTGGTCAGAAAGTCCTTCTATGCGGCACATCTCATTACTAAGGGTTTTGCATCCAGGAAGAAAGAGGTCATTGTCTCCCTCTACTCTTCCATTAGGCCAATCATCGAGTACAATGCCCCATTTGGCATGTACCTCACTGGACACCTGCAACAACTGGAGAGGTCACAAAAGTATCTCACAAAGAGGATCCTAGGCCTTAAACACTTGTCCTATATGGACAGACTAAAAAAACTCCAGCTATTCTCTGTCTCATATCGCCTACTTAGAGGCAATCTCTGCTTGACTTGTAAAGCCGTGTCTGACCCAGGTCTGTTAGAAATGCTACAGCTAATGAAATCCCAATCCCTCTGCACCACACACTCCAGAGACCTCAACCTCATTACCACAATCAACAGAACATGCTGGAGGGGCAGGTTCATAACCCAGAGACTGCCCATGCTATGGAATAGACTTCCCATACATGTCAAACAGAGCACCTCAGTGGCCCTCTTCAAGAGAAATCTTGATGAGTGGATGGGTAATAGAAAATTCACCCCGGGGATCACTCCAGTGGCTCTACTCGACAGAGTCACTGGGAACTAAGGTCGGGCGGTGCAATGCCAGGGTAATCCTATGAGCTAGGCTTGTAAAGGCTACAGGGCCATTAGCCTATCACACAC
Organism: Protopterus annectens; assembly: GCF_019279795.1. Lineage (NCBI taxonomy): Eukaryota > Metazoa > Chordata > Ceratodontiformes > Protopteridae > Protopterus > Protopterus annectens. Next base: position 833,799,869 of record NC_056749.1, read on the forward strand.
CTATGAAGCTATGAACATATGAAATAAAACCTATAATAAAAGGAAAAAAATTGCTGTCCAGGACCAAGAAGGAGCAGGTGTCTAATTGGAAGCAATTTCTCCTTAGCTTGAACACGCAAATAAGAGCACTAGTGAAAAACTCCTAAAGAAACTTTGAGTCCAAACTGGCCACATCTACTAAAGACAGTGATAAGGCTTTCTTCACATATGTCTGAAATCTCAAGGGATACACCCAGACATGCTCAAAACTGGTGGTCAAGGACACCACATACACAAACCCTGTAAATATAGCCAACCTGCTGGCAGACAGGTTCAGTGAAAACTTTACTCCTCTGTCCCCCATTAGTAAAACAGGACATCGTTAGTACCTGCCCCCCTTCCCTTATCTCTAGGGAGCAAGTCATCACTGCCCTCTCAAAGACAAAGAATACAGCCTCCATCCTACATGAACTCAGGCAGGAACTTACAGCACCATTAGCACCATATTCAACCAAAGTCTGAGTACCAGCTTCATCCCAGCCGAGTGGAGGACAGCTACTGTCATCCCTTTCCACAATGTTGGAGCATCCACCGATCCAAGAAATTATAGACCCATCAGCCTAACTAGCCTGATCTGCAAGGCCATGGAGTGGATTATCATGGACCTCATTAACAAGGACATTGGCAACCTCCAGACACTTGATCTCACACATTTTGGTTTTGTCAAGGGGAGGTCATGCCTGTTAAATTTGGTCGACTTCTTTGAGGCAGTCACCAAGGCCATAGATGAGGAGAGAACAGTGCTCACCACCTACCTTGACCTGGCCAAGGCCTTCAATACAATTCCTCACTCAGGTATAATAGATAAACTCTCTCAACTAGACATCAATCCATATGTTACCTGATGAGTAGCAAACTGGCTCACTGATAGAACACACTTAGTCAAAATAGAGGAAGCCACCTCGAGTAGTAGACCTCTGTCAAGCTCTGTACCCCAGGGATCAGTCTTGAGGCCTCTGCTGTTTGGGATATACTTCTTAGAGGTGCAAGCCAAATCTAGTGGGCTATGGCTGACCAAGTCTGCAGATGACTGCAAGCTGGGTGCTCTCATCAATTCCCCTAGTGAGGTGGGCATCCTCCAAGAGGGTCTCACCCAAACAAATGACTGGTGCTAGAAACATGGCCTCAAACTGAATATCAAAAATGCATCATCATCCCTTTTGGGGAGAATGACGTCCCCACAACTTATCATATTAATAATAAAGCACTAAGCACGCAGTCAGTCGTGAGGGACATGGGAACCCAGGTTGATAGCAAACTGACTTTTGACCACCACATTGTCTCCGTTGTACAGAAAGCTTTCTACATGGCCCACAACATTAGTAAGGGTATCTCATCCAGGGACAAGATAGTCATAACATCCCTGTATTCTTCCCTTATAAGACCGATTATTGAATACAATGCCCCTTTCAGCATGTACCTCACAAGGCACATGCAGCAGCTGGAGAGACCACAGAGATTCCTCATCCAGAGAATCCAGGGTCTCAAACATCTACCCTACACAGATAGGCTAAAAGCCCTGTCCCTCTACTCAGTCTCCTACAGACTCCTCAGAGGTGACCTCTGTCTGGCATACAAAGCAATCTCAGACCCCACCCTGATGGGATTGCTGCATATCTGCAAGTCAAGTTCCACTCGAGTAACCTGCACGTGAGACCTCAGCCTGGTCTGTGACATCAACTGGACTTGTTGGAGGGACAGATTTGTGTCTCAGAGACTCCCCCTTTTGTGGAATAGACTCCCTTGTCATGTAAAGCAGAGTACTTCATTAAACCTTTTTAAGTGCAACCTGGATAGCTGGATGGGAAAAAGAAAATACACCCCTGGGATTCTACCTATGTCCCTGCTGGACAATGGCATAGGGTGTTGACTTGTTGGAGCATGGACTAAATTCTTGGCTAGGCTTGTATGGGCCTCAGTGCTAATAGCCTAGTAACTTCCTATTATCCTATGATCCTATGATCAGTACCAAGTATGTACTGTGTGAGGCTCTACTTAAACTGTTCAAACTCAGCCTATGTACGGAGCTTGTTCCTGATGCCTGGGCAACAGCCAATGAGAATCCTTGGCACAAGGTTGTCCTCAGTACCAAGTATGTACTGTGTGAGCCTCTATTTAAACTGTTTAAACTCAGTCTATGTACAGGGATTGTTCCTGATACCTGGAGAACATCCTCTGTGAATTCCTGACACAACAATGATCCTTCTACAGACCTGGGTAATTATAAACCCATCAGCCTCACCAGCCTTATATGCAAAGCCATACAATGTATTATAGCAGAACTCATTTATGCAGACAGAGGCAAACTTACCCAGATCCCCATCACTCTGGTTTTGTGTAGGGCAGGTCCTGTCTCTTGAACCTATTAAGCCCCATTGAAAAGGTTAAAGGGGCTGCAGACAACAGTTATTCTGTACACGCTGCTTGTTCTTACCTGGCCAAGGCTTTTGACACTCTCCCATATGCTGGTATTATTGAAAAATGAAATGGCTTAATGTAAATCCCTACATTGTCTGCTGGACTGTAAATTGGCTATCCAGAAGATCCCGAATTGAGAAAGTTACTGCTTTTCTTTCAGAATGTAAAACTGTATCTAGTTGGGTGTCACAGAGATCAGTTTTAGGCCATCTCCTGTTTGGCATTCATTTTGCAGACATCCAAGCCAATATCCCAGAAGAGTGGCTGACCATGTTTGCAATCTGGGCACTTTCATCCTTTCATGCACTGATGCAAAGTAGTTCCAGCAAGGGCTGGAATATGTACATATTTATTGATCAAAAACAGTCTATACGTACATATATGGTGTATCAAAAACAGCCTATAAACACATATATGGTGTATCAAAACCAGTCTCAAGCTAAATGAAAAAAAAAAGTGCAGCACAGTAGCATTTGGCAGAAAATTAGCTCCCACCTAATATGTTATAAATAGTACTCCTCTTCAAATAGAATCAGTCATAAGAGACATAGGTACTTATGTGGATAACTCTTTCTCTCTCGCATTTGATCATCATGTTTCCACCATAGTCAGGAAATCCTGCTATCTGACCCAATTGATTTCCAGTGGAATATCTTCAAGATCCAAAGAGGTTATCCTACCACCATACTCTTCCCCTGTTAGACTCATCATTCAGTACAAAGTAGAAAGTTCCCAAAGATTTTTAACCAAGAAAAGTAAAGGTCTTAAATCTTATTACTACCCTGATAGTGTAAGATGACTCCCCTTGTACTGTGAGTTGACCTGTGTATTGTTTCTTGAGCCAGGAAAGTCCTAGCCCTATTTGACCTGTTATTCCTTGCGAAACCAGTAACTTTACAAACCCCTGCACTAAGGACTTAAATTAACATAAAAAATAAACAAGACTCACAGAGATAAGTTCCCAGTGTATTCCTAGCCTAAGGAAAAAGTTACCACAAGAGGTCAAACAAAGTACTACTTTGGTTACCTTTAAGGCTAGTGTCAATGACTGGATGGCTAGACTCAAATTTATACCAGGGTTATCATGTATCACCTTGCTTGATTTGGGAGTTGAGCACTATTAAGTGCTTAAAAAGGGTTTGCTTAAAGGTCCACCTGTTTCTTATGTTCCTATTTTCCTATAAACAGCTAGACATATACATACATACATACATACATATAAAGTTATGCTACTTAAAGCAAAGAAGTAGAATCTGTTTAGCACAAAGGGAAGTTTGTTATCAGGTATGTTGTGTGGGGGTGGGGGTCATATCCACATGTTAACTTCCTTAAGTAGGATACTAGGTGCAACCCCACAAAGAGCTTAATACATTTTAGGACAGGGTGGCATGCAAATGAATATAGTACAGAAAAGACTTCTGTTCTCAGACGTAGCTACATCCAGCTGTACATATCAGGTTCATAAGTTCATAGGATGATACTAGGCTATTGGCCCAGAGGCCCTTATAAGCCTAACCAAGAATTTCACCCATGTGCCTTCAAAGTGAGCACCTGTTTCTCCTGTCCAGCAAGGAGACAGGTGGGATCCCATGGGTATATTTTCTGTTTCCATTCCAGTCGTCCAGGTTCCTCTTAAAGAGTGCTAGAGAGGTACTCTGCTTGACATGGAGAGGGAGTCATATTAATGCACAGACAGAAGGTAAACAGGTAGCTCGGTGCTGTTATACCAGTATTGTGTTATATTCTTTAGGTCCACCCAGATGGGCATTGAGATAGGGAAAGGGCAAGTGGTACCTCACCAGAGACATTGCTGCGAGGCTCCCCATTAATGCATATACCCCGCCTTACTCATTCTCCAGTTTGTCTTCCTCAGTACTCAATAAAGAAGGGAAATGTTTCAAGTTGCAGGCACTCATGTGTCAAGCACCCTAGATTTCTGAGAAATTACTGATTAACAAGGAGTAGCACAAAACAACACACTCCTGGAATCTAATCTCACCAAAAAAACACCACTGGAGACAAGCGAAAAATGCTGCAAGTTCTATTTAACAATCTTCTGGTACCTCGGCTAAAAAAGTCTTCAAGGAATAACTTCTTCATCTAGCTGCAGCTTTTTTAAACCCCACCAATAAAGTGCAGATTACTCAATTATTCCATTAACATCTAAACAATTAAATTAAGTTCCATACCCAGATTCAAACACACTTCCAAATACCAAGAGTAGAGAAAAGCAAGAAAAATCTATCATGATATGACATCCATTATATGTGACCTGCAAAATGCAATGCTATGTTAAATATAAGCTTATTAAATAACCCAGTATTATATAATTTATAAGAACATCTTTTTATACAAATACTAATATTCTATTATATGTTATATTTAAATTAATTTTACACTATTTGTTACATTTTTTTTTTACTTTTACATATTCTTACATAATTTTTACATGCCAAAATTAGCATCCAAGTTCAACCCTTGTGGGTGCAGTCTCTAAATTTGTAATAAGTTTGGCTTCCAAACTTAATAATTTACATGTGAATCCCCCCATAACATTCTCAACAAAGGGCTTTGCAAAAATACCAAAAAAGAAACCATCAATGTTGCCACCATGAACAGAACAAAAATGTTGGCCAACTGGGCTATCTAATCTAGAATTCCTTATATCACCCAAATGTTCCAAAATTCTCAATTTGGCTTTCCTTTTAGTCTGTCCAATGTACCACTTGATTGGGGAACACCCACAACCTAAGATGTATACACTGTGCACTTTATTGGTGGGGTTTTAAAAAGCTGCAGCTAGATGAAGAACTTATTCCTTGAAGGCTTTTTAGTCGAGGTACCAGAAGCTTGCAGCATTTTTCGCTGGTCTCCTGTAGTGTTTTTTTGTTGATTAAGAAGGGGTCTCATACTGTGGTGAATAATGATGCATGATCTAGGCTATTTAGGTTACTGCAGTGTTAGTGTAGACTAGCGTTTATTGGAGTGCTAAGTTTGTCAGCTGTAGGCCAGAAAGGTGTGGTTGGGATGTTAAGAACAGGGAAATAGGCAGATATTCCATAACTGCATGCTGAAGGGGCATGAAAGGAATTACAGATGAAGGAGTGGGAAGCCTAGGCCCAGGTCAGGGAATAGCCTGGAATTGATTGACCTGACAGATTTGTAATTACAGCAAAGAGGTTAAGGAGAGTACAAATGGAATCAAATAATTATGCCACCCAAATAGCAGGAGGCAGGATTTTCAGAGAACTTCTCCCACCACCCAAAAAAAGTAGAAAGAAAGAAAGATATACAAGGCAAAAAGTGTCCTGGTGGGTCACTGGAGTAATGGCAGCCCAGAGGCGATGGTTAAGGAGTGTAAGTGTAATAGTCCGTGTGGTGACTTAACTGTTTGTTTTCTAGGTCACAAAAAAATCCAGTAAGAGAGGGATGCACTAGAGAGGGAATGGAAAGTTATGGGAACTGCTAGGTATCAGTCATTATCCGCATACACAACTCTCAGATCTCCGAGTCTGACTTGTATTTTGCCTTGGCCCTCATAACATTTTTGATTTTCTGGTAAAGGATTACGGTCAGTTAATAATGCCAGGCATCAGAATTACATTTTCCTTCTTCTTTCAAAGAAATGGTTAGTACAAAATCTGCTGTATTAACTTTCTTAATAGATTAGAGTGATATTTAAAAAATGCCCAGACTGTGAGTCTATGCCACTGATTTTTTTCACTTTGTCTCTGACTCTTCAGCAATAATGATGGTGAAAAGCATGGCTGCGTATCAGGCATGGCATGGTGCTTCTTTCATTCATATGATGGGGAATAAACTGCCCTACATACGTTATAAACCAAGATTCTAACACGGGTTTGGAAAAAGGGTATCTTCATACACAATATTTATGCCGTTGGGCATTCATATGTAGTTGATTATTGCATTTAATCTTGCAACAAGTTTATCTGAACCATACCATTTATGGTGTGGTTCAGATAAAAAAAACACATAAGACTTGAGGGGTATGCAGTGACTGCAAACCTACAGGTGACAGGTGAAAGCCAAGGTACAATACTGACTCTTGTTTATTGCAGGTGATGGCTGAACTGGGACAAGGAAAGTGGAGAGACTGGCAGGTTAGACTCAAAGGAATGTGGAGTCTGTGCACAAGTGAAAACCCTGTAGTTAAGTCAATGACCTGCATTAAGCTGGGCTGCAGGTTGCTACAAAGGACTGTAAACTGGATGCTATTAATGTTGTGGATATAGGGATATAAAAATAAACTGAGGGAGATGTCTGATTGTTAAGAGGTGCACAGTTTAATATAAAAGTTGGGTCCGTTAGGTCAATTGTTATTGGTTGAATTATGGTATGTTTAAAATAAAAAAGAGAAAAGAAAGAGTCTTGTCAGTGTCATTCTGCCAGGGATGGTGACTATGAGTAAGAAGATTTGGAAAAAATACATCTATCTTTGGGATGGCAGGATGCAAGGGAAGGAAGCAGTGATCCAGAAATATTACTAATGGGCCTTTTGTCCTGCAAGTTATTGGAGGATGTTTCAGGTAGGACATTCCTAGCTATGATGGGTTAGGGAAGGGTGGCATTGTACTTTGGAGGAAAATAGTTAGGTGTTGAGTCTAGAATGACAAAAATCATTTGGTTTGGATGGAGGGGCCACCTGGTCAAAACTCCAGACAGTATTCATGGGCTTCGGCAAAGAGTTTGGACATCCAGATATAGCTATATTGTAGTTTGGAGGGAATGCTTTTGGTTGTATCCAAAAAGAGAATTAGTAAATTAATGCTGAATGATATTTTACTTATTAACAAATAGTATGCACACGTGTTGGCAGCCTAGACAGTAATTATTTTCAAACTGATTTGGAAATGTGAGATCAGCCACTATGTGGTGGAAAGAGCCAGGAAAAACATAATCAGAGGATAGTCATTGTAACAAAAAGCTTTAGGTTTTATGGTCTGGGAGCACTGGTATCATTAGGACACAAAGAAGGTCCTTCACCACTGTCTTTAGATGCACCAGCTCAATAAAGTAATTATCCAATGATCCAGAATAGGAAGTGAAGGTTTAATTGGGGATTGTCCAAACTGATATATATATAAAGCAGCAAACGAAACCGGCAAGTGAGCAGTGACGAGTACAACCAGGAAATCTCCCTCAAAGCAAAGGAATACTGTCAGACAAAATAAAACTTCTTGAACGCAGCTTTATTAGTCAAAATAAAAGCGTTTTCGCTGTCAGTACAAGCTGGCAGCTTCCTCAGAATGAAAATAGAAACAGTTGGCATCAAAGCTAGATACTATAAATAGAAATCAGAATAAGGAGTGTCAAGATGACATCACTACTTCCTTATCCGAAATTTAAAATTTAAAGGCATCCCAACACGAACACAGATAACAAGTCTTCTAAAGGACCTCAAAATCAAACCATAAAATAATATACAAAGAATGCTAAATACATATAAAATTTCAATACACACATCAAGATACCACACAAATACATATTTAAATCTATTAAAAATAAAACCTGATAAAAAATCTCAGTGTTTAAGTAAAATCAAAATCACTTAATGTACACCTACCTAACAAAGAGTAGGAAACATAAACCCCATGATGGATATAACGTGTTAGACAACCCGCTTAAAAGGTCAACTGTTAGTCACTTCTTAGAGACAAGGATATACTAAATTCTACGTGTGTGTAAATATCTTAACCATCGACTAGAATAACTAAATACATAATATCACTAACCTTACAACTGAAACAGACCTCACTATTTGGTGTAACTTCTCATTTTAAGTATCACTGAGATGTTACAGTTGTCATTGAGGCCCGGGTAATGGAAGGCATTGAGCTTGATCTGCCATTCCAATTCACGTAGTTCCAATAACAATGACAAAGGCCCCCCTCTAATACTAATTGGGATATGATCAATACCCATAAAGTGAAATTTGTGTTCAGGAAAATTTTCTATGTGCCTGGCTAAAGCATTCTCTAATTTTCCAGTCCTGATGGCATAGGCGTCGTAAATACGCTGCCGTAATTTCACGATCCGCCTTGCCAATATAAAATGCAGGACAAAGTTTGCAGAATGCTCCATAAATGACTGAAGTCGTGTTACAGTTGATAGTGTGATGGATGTGATATTTACAGTCATTCACAACAAAAAAACTACCTGTTTTTAAGTTGGCACCAATTGCAGGAACCACAGGTAGTGGAACCCTTGCTTTTGATGTAGTTGACCTCCTGCCTAACTTGCAAGAGTTGTTTGAGGTTCCTTCCTTTTCAAACACCACCCTGAAAGGACCCAATTTTTCAAAGAGATGGATATCATTCTTGATGAAATCCCAGTTTTCTTCAATATATTACAAATTCTCCTGCATCGCTACGAAAGATGTAATAAAACTAGTGGCAAACCAGTTAGTTAAATTATCAAATCTGCTACTACTAGCTAGATAGAGACATCATCAATGGAGTCCATATGGACAGCTGGCCTTTCCGCTGTAACAAAACAGTTTGAACCTTTAAGAGGGTTTAAAAGCCTTCTGCTTTCTTAATTTCAATTTCGATGCTAACATCATCGATCAATGAGTTAGGTAACCTCTACTCAAAATTGATTTTAAGAAACTGGCATTCTTCATAAATGCTGAATCAGAGTTGCACATGCGTACCGCTCTGACCAGCTGGCCCTTGACGATGGCCCTTTTCTGTTTAAAAGGATGTTGACTAGAAAAGTGTAAAAGTGGGTTGCAATATGTAGATTTCCTGAATACTTTAGAAAGGTACATCTTATTAACATCATCCTTCCTAAGGTTCACATCCAAATAGTCAATTGTAGTAGTAGAAAAAGTAGATGTGAAACTCAGAAAGGGGGTGGTATGATTCATATAGTCCACTAGGGAGATGGCTTCAGCCGTTACCTTTAAACAAGATGAAAATATCATCCAGGTAACGTGTAGAAGCATATCTGACCACTAAAGGTAAGGTTAGATAAAATGAATTCAGTTTCCCAAAGGCCATGAATGTATTAGCCACACTGGCTCCAAGAGCCATGGCTATACCTGTTTTGTAAAAGATGTTGTCACTGAAAATGAAAAGTTGGAATCCAAAACTATACCAAGCAATTCAGTGACTATGTTGATTTCATTTTTGTGGCACCCAAATCCTCTAATTTTAACCCTACCCACTCGGTAGCTTCCTGATGTGGTATCGGTGTATAAGTCAACCACATCTATTGTGAGAAGTTGAGATTATGATTATAATCAATGCTGTTAATACTAGTAAGGAAAGACCAAGAATCCTTACAGATGGGGTATTTTCTTTAAATATTTTAAGATGATATGGTCAATGAGTTTAGAACTATTGTATGTCATTGAAAACCTTCCATCAATAAGTGCCCTCATGGGTGGGTTCTCAAGGTTCTTATGTATCTTTGGGATGCCAAACATCATTGGCACTTTGAACGAAATATCCAGGAAGTTATACAAATCCATATCGATTCTCCTTCCAGGAACATGTCCCTAAGGTAACCCCTAATTCTCCTATTGTTACCATTCATTTCACTAATAGGCGAGGACAGTAAGCTGGAGAATTCAAAACAGAAGACATTTTATCAATGTACATGCTATTGTTGAAAATCACAAGACCTCCCCCTTTATCAGGTTTGATTGTCCGGACAGGAAGCAATTTGAAATCAGATAATGCCTTTCTCTGGTCAATGGTAATATTCTGGACGTTGCCCTTTGACTTGTAGTTGGTGTATTTAAGTTGTCTTAAGTCCAGTTCACAGACATTTTCAAAGACCTTTAACCCAGAATGCAAGGGAGGGTTGAAGGTACTAGACCTTCAAATCGTCCCTAGTGGCAGAGTTGTTGAAAATTAAGTCCAAGTTTAACTTCCTGGTGTAACATTTTAAGTCCAGAATGGTTTTGGTGAGGTCAAAACCAGCACTAGGGACAAAAGTATTGCCACGAGACATGATTTCAACAAGTTCAGGTGCCACAGTAACATCAGAAAAATTGTAAATAGTGAAATCACCATTCCTGTTGTGTTGGATACGAAGCGAAGACAAAATTATCTGATGTTACATTGTACGGCATAGCATTTAATTGTTCCTGGTCCGGCTCCTCGTCTAATAAGGACGTTGTGGTGTTTGTCCTAAAAAATTATTTCAACCAGAATTAGGTCCAGAGTCAGAATGGTTATTCTTAAACCTGTCATTGTTGTTATTTGCCTTGGTATAAGGTCTGCTAGAACGTTTAGGTTTGGAAACAGGTACGTTACGATCAGCAGGATTATTACCAGAACCTGAAGGATACCTGGTAATAATCCTGCTGATCGTAACGTACCTGTTTCCAAACCTAAACGTTCTAGCAGACCTTATACCAAGGCAAATAACAACAATGACAGGTTTAAGAATAACCATTCTGACTCTGGACCTAATTCTGGTTATAATAACAATTTTTTAGGACAAACACCACAACGTCCTTATCAGACGAGGAGCCGGACCAGGAACAATTAAATGCTATGCCGTACAATGTAACATCAGATAATTTTGTGTCTTCGTCTTTACGTATCCAACACAACAGGAATGGTGATTTCACTATTTACAATTTTTCTGATGTTACTGTGGCACCTGAACTTGTTGAAATCATGTCTCGTGGCAATACTTTTGTCCCTAGTGCTGGTTTTGACCTCACCAAAACCATTCTGGACTTAAAATGTTACACCAGGAAGTTAAACTTGGACTTAATTTTCAACAACTCTACGGCCACTTCTAGGGACGATTTGAAGGTCCCTAGTACCTTCAACCCTCCCTTGCATTCTGGGTTAAAGGTCTTTGAAAATGTCTGTGAACTGGACTTAAGACAACTTAAATACACCAACTACAAGTCAAAGGGCAACTTCGTCCAGAATATTACCATTGACCAGAGAAAGGCATTATCTGATTTCAAATTGCTTCCTGTCCGGACAATCAAACCTGATAAAGGGGGAGGTCTTGTGATTTTCAACAATAGCATGTACATTGATAAAATGTCTTCTGTTTTGAATTCTCCAGCTTACTGTCCCTCGTCTATTAGTGAAATGAATGGTAACAATAGGAGAATTAGGGGTTACCTTAGGGACATGTTCCTGGAAGGGAGAATCGATATGGATTTGTATAACTTCCTGGATATTTCGTTCCCAAAAGTGCCAATGATGTTTGGCATCCCAAAGATACATAAGAACCTTGAGAACTCACCCATGAGGGCACTTATTGATGGAAGGTTTTCAATGACATACAATAGTTCTAAACTCATTGACCATATCATCTTAAAATATTTAAAGAAAATACCGTCCATCTGTAAGGATTCTTGGTCTTTCCTTACTAGTATTAACAGCATTGATTATAATCATAATCTCAACTTCCTCACAATAGATGTGGTTGACTTATACACTTCGATACCACATCAGGAAGCTACCGAGTGGGTAGGGTTAAAATTAGAGGATTTGGGTGCCACAAAAAATGAAATCAACATAGTCACTGAATTGCTTGGTATAGTTTTGGATTCCAACTTTTTCATTTTCAATGACAACATCTTTTTACAAAAACAAGGTATAGCCATGGGCTCCCCTTGCGGAGCCAGTGTGGCTAATACATTCATGGCCTTTTGGGAAACTAAATTCATTTTATCTAACCTTACCTTTAGTGGTCAGATATGCTTCTACACACGTTACCTGGATGATATTTTCATCTTGTTTAAAGGTAACGAAGCTGAAGCCATCTCCCTAGTGGACTATATGAATCATACCACCCCCTTTCTGAGTTTCACATCTACTTTTTCTACTACTACAATTGACTATTTGGATGTGAACCTTAGGAAGGATGATGTTAATAAGATGTACCTTTCTAAAGTATTCAGGAAATCTACATATTGCAACTCACTTTTACACTTTTCTAGTCAACATCCTTTTAAACAGAAAAGGGCCATCGTCAAGGGCCAGCTGGTCAGAGCGGTACGCATGTGCAACTCTGATTCAGCATTTAAGGAAGAATGCCAGTTTCTTAAAAATCAATTTTTGAGTAGAGGTTACCCTAACTCATTGATCGATGATGTTAGCATCGAAATTGAAATTAAGAAAGCAGAAGGCTTTTTTAAACCCCTCTTAAAGGTTCAAACTGTTTTGGTTACAGCGGAAAGGCCAGCTGTCCATATGGACTCCATTGATGATGTCTCCTATCTAGCTAGTAGTAGCAGATTTGATAATTTAACTAACTGTAAGTTTGCCACTAGTTTTATTACATCTTTCAGTAGCGATGCAGGGAGAATTTGTAATATATTGAAGAAAAACTGGGATTTCATCAAGAATGATATCCATCTCTTTGAAAAATTGGGTCCTTTCCCTAGGGTGGTGTTTAGAAAAGGAAGGAACCTCAAACAACTCTTGCAAGTTAGGCAGGAGGTCAACTACATCAAAAGCAAGGGTTCCACTACCTGTGGTTCCTGCAATTGGTGCCAACTTATAAAAACAGGTAGTTTTTTTGTTGTGAATGACTGTAAATATCACATCCATCACACTATCAACTGTAACACGACTTCAGTCATTTATGGAGCATTCTGCAAACTTTGTCCTGCATTTTATATTGGCAAGACGGATCGTAAATTACGGCAGCGTATTTACGAACACGTCTATGCCATCAGGACTGGAAAATTAGAGAATGCTTTAGCCAGGCACATAGAAAATTTTCCTGAACACAAATTTCACTTTATGGGTATTGATCATATCCCAATTAGTATTAGAGGGGGGCCTTTGTCATTGTTATTGGAACTACGTGAATTGGAATGGCAGATCAAGCTCAATGCCTTCCATTACCCGGGCCTCAATGACAACTGTAACATCTCAGTGATACTTAAAATGAGAAGTTACACCAAATAGTGAGGTCTGTTTCAGTTGTAAGGTTAGTGATATTATGTATTTAGTTATTCTAGTCGATGGTTAAGATATTTACACACACGTAGAATTTAGTATATCCTTGTCTCTAAGAAGTGACTAACAGTTGACCTTTTAAGCGGGTTGTCTAACACGCTATATCCATCATGGGGTTTATGTTTCCTACCTTTGTTAGGTAGGTGTACATTAAGTGATTTTGATTTTACTTAAACACTGAGATTTTTTATCAGGTTTTATTTTTAATAGATTTAAATATGTATTTGTGTGGTATCTTGATGTGTGTATTGAAATTTTATATGTATTTAGCATTCTTTGTATATTATTTTATGGTTTGATTTTGAGGTCCTTTAGAAGACTTGTTATCTGTGTTCGTGTTGGGATGCCTTTAAATTTTAAATTTCGGATAAGGAAGTAGTGATGTCATCTTGACACTCCTTATTCTGATTTCTATTTATAGTATCTAGCTTTGATGCCAACTGTTTCTATTTTCATTCTGAGGAAGCTGCCAGCTTGTACTGACAGCGAAAACGCTTTTATTTTGACTAATAAAGCTGCGTTCAAGAAGTTTTATTTTGTCTGACAGTATTCCTTTGCTTTGAGGGAGATTTCCTGGTTGTACTCGTCACTGCTCACTTGCCGGTTTCGTTTGCTGAGTTTGTGCTGCTGTCTTCTTTCACATATATATAAAGCAAACATGCAGAGGTATAAACGAATACTAAAATATGGATGCTAACTGCATATAAGTCACACTGAAAGAAATGTTGTAAAATGGTTAACTGAAAGCTGGATGCATTGGTTCAGAAGTTAAGGTGAATAACACAGGATTTGTAAGGTAATAAAGATGAAACAAATTTACAGTGAACTAATGGAGGGGCATTAGATGGACTATGACCCACCAAAAATAAATTGGAATAATAAGCAGATTGCTGGTGGGGGATCGTTATACTCACTGTCTCACTACAGCTAACTGATGTATGATCCAATCTGGTAGGTAATAGGCCTGACTGGGGGGTGGGTCAAATTTATAGCACAGCCCCTCGTTTTATTTGCAGATTATCCAGGCTGGTAGGTGATAGGTCTAGTTGATGGTGCAAGTTTGTGGTGCCTTGGCAGATGAACGAAAGTAACCGCTATATGACAGAATGATAACAACACTGATTTCAGTGCATGAAACAGTGAGTGTAAATCACATTGAAAGAAATTCTGTAAAATGTTAAAATAAAACATGGATCTATTAAACCACATGAGATCATGGATAAAATGCTATTTAAGAATTATTGGTGAAGAAGGGCGAAATTAAATTAATAATAGAACACTAGAGAAGGAGGTGCTGCAAGCAGATGATGGATTCACAAACATATTTCTGAAGGAGAAGGAGCTCTGCTCAGCAGCTGATTATAGCTAATTGGTAAATGATCGAAACTGGCAGTGAAAATAGGTCTGACTGGTGAGTGACCCAAAATTATAGCTAATGCGTGTGCCCCAGGAACCGTTGTTAAGGGCCTGCATTCAGAGGCATGATAAAATAAAGACAGAATAATGAATTGCAGGCTGAAGGAATATGGATTAGCCTGAACTAAAAACAAACAAAAAAGAAAACGAGGGGACACAGAGGAGAAGACACATAACAGTATGCCAAGAAAATTGTAAGAATCTAGGATGTCATAATAGGAAACAGGATGCAGTTCAGTGGAATTCACCTTGGTGGGTGAAGAGAGATTTCTCTTCCCATGCTGTTTTGGGAAGGGTAGCAAATTGCTGATGGGAAAGCTGATATTTCCAAGGAGTTTGAGGTGAGATAACCATCATGGTCTCCATAAGATCTGTAAATGGAATGGTGTGATGTTGGTCAGTATTTCAATTATGATGCAAAATGAGGCTCGACAACCCTAGGTAAGTGCAATCTAAGAAAACATTCTGGAGGGGACAGAAAGGTGCATGTTCTTTCTTTTGACAGCCAGCAGTGAATAAGATTTCAAAATTTACAGAGCAATTGATGGTTTTCCAGATTTGTTGAAGAGAGGGGCTGCCACAAGCCAGTCGGAGGCTTTAAGCTCTAGACTGATGGGAGAACTTTTAGACCTTCAGCTATCCTCTGCCAAAGGTCTATAGAGAAATAAAGTAGAATGGTGAATATGTAATGCCTTTAACAAACAATAGAAGAGAGGATGATATTTAATCGGATTGCTAATAATGAAGTACTATTTAATGAAATACAGCAATAAGGATGCTATGTGGGTTGTCAAAATAAATATGAGGTTGGTTATGTGTATTATCAATGTTTCTACTGACAACAATAAAGTTTGATAAAAAAACAGAGGTGAATCTGTTGCCTGTATTGTTGTGTGTGTGTGTGTGTGTGTGTGTGTGTGGAGTTGAAGAGAAAGGCACTTTGTGTCCATTATGGTTCACTGATAACAAGGCTGACCATGTTGCAGGCTATTATGAAAAAAACTGAAAACATTAAAGCAAGTACAACAACTTCTAACAGAAAACATTGCATTCAATGAAAAAATAATATTTCTCTCACTTGTTGTATCCCCTCTACCTAAAATTGTGGAAGTTGTGCTCCTCAGACCCCAATCTTTAAATATACTACCTGTGAGGCTGAAAAAAACTGTATAACAAGGAACCTTAAAAAAGTTGTTTCTTCCCTTCACGTGACCTGCATGATTTGGAAAAATTAATTACAATACAGTCAGCACAAAAAGTCTGATATACTGACGTGTCCACAACATCAGCAGCCAGTAACATAGCAGAGATAATTTAAGAGTTAACAAACCAGTTGGCAACAAACCATAAGGAAATCAGCTTTTCTGTAGTGCACAAGTTTAAGGAGAATCTGCTTGTATATTTCTCCATCATGGTTGTAATCACCTCAGCCTAAATCAATAATACAATGGTACTTTTGTTATCTCTCCATGAAAAAGAAAACTGTGTATTCTGTACATAGGAAACAGAAGATGAAACAAAGCTATTTGTGAAGAACATTGCTTCTCGCATTTTCTGTTCTGATAATGGATGGACAGAGGGAATAGATGGATGGATGGATGGATGGATGGATAGATGGGAGGGATGGGTGGGTGAATGGGTGGATGGGCAGGTGAATGGAGGGATGAAGGGAGGGAGGGTGGATGGACAGGTTGATGGAGGGATGGATACGTGGAATGATGGGTGGATGGATGGATGGATGGACTGATGGGTGGATGGATGGATGGATGGACAGATGCATGGATGAATGGATGGATAGATTTAGATATGAAACATCTATTAGCATCCTACCTAACTATTGCTGGACGTAATGCTCTCTTCCCTGGCAGAAGTATAGTGGCCGTTACCTTACTCACTTCAAGAGTACTGCGGTGGTGGTGCTGTGGTAGCATTGTCGCCTCACAGTAAGACGTTGTCCTGTTCGATTCTCAGCTAGAGCGTCTTCTTTGTGGAGACATGCATGAATGGGCGTACCTTCATTGAAGGTTGTGCGTCAGGGCCGGCAACTCAGCATGTAAACATCTACTGCCAATCATTAGTGGACCGGAGTTCTGCTGTGGCAACCCCTAACTAGGAAAAGCCAAAAGACACAACGACCTTACTCACTTCAAGCACATGCCCTCACTGTCATGTATTGCTATTTAACTACTGCTCTCTTCCACATCAGATTTTCACTGATTCTGTGGGTTTTTGTAAAGATAAGACAGTGCACTTTACCATTACAATAAGTAAGCTGATCCAGGAGCAAGATGTCAGAGGGTATGATTAACATTGATAAAGAGTTGCCAATAGGTGCAAGTGAATAATTCATATCAGCAGCTGCGTTTGATACTGCAATGAAAGTGCTCAGTTTTTGAACTGTTGTGCATGAGCTCCCTGCTATAGATCAGCAGAATGTAAGGCCTTATATTATTGGTTTTGGTCATTAATTTTGACCTGAGGTGGGTGCCAGTGTGGGACTTGTCTACAGTGCCAAATTATATATATATATATATATATATATATATATATATATATATATATATATATATATATATATATATATGGCTCTGCAGTTCATTATATCTGAAATGTATATTTTGGTTAAATCATGAAAAAATAATTATATTTCTTATAGATTCATAGGTGGTTACTAAGCAAATTATCTCAGAGAGGCTTTTAAGCCTAGCCATGCTTCCTAAGTACATCTGAAAATTTTGATACCATAGTTTTAGGGCTCCCTTTAAATTTGTGAACACTTAAAATAGCAAATGCTGATTTATTGACCCATTAAGAACGAAACCCTAAAATCCCAAAGACATGGAACAGCGATTTTTTTCCCAGGAAAAAAATTGCTGGGCCATTTTCGGGACTTTGCCATTTCCTCCACTGTGGTGCGATCTCGGAGTTGATATATTTAAGTAGGGGGGTTGTGTTTTGAACTTTTTTTTTTTTTTTTTGTGGAACAGTGATTTTCAAGATTTTAAGGTTTCATTCTTAATGGGTCGATAAATCAGCATTTGCTATTTTAAGTGTTCGCTGATTTAATACAGACCCATTTTTTTAGGGTACATGTAGGCTTGAGCATCGGTGGTCAAGCATCCACAGGCTGCCTCTGTCTACAAGAGACATAGGTGCCAGACCAGTGTAAATTTCCAGTTCACAATCCACTGGTATAAGTTATGCTTGAATTGGGTTAGGGAAGAACTCTACTTCACATGGAAGGGAAGTGTATTCCAGAGAAGGGGTAGTGTCTGACACACATGCCTGTCCCTGCAACATGTCCTATTTATGTTTCAGGCATGATTTAGTTCCCCAGATGCAGTAATTCTGATGCTATTTGTTTTGGAGATTAGCAACATGTCCATCAGAGTGAGATTGGAGGATGAATTTTAGGCCAGGCATAGATTACCACTCAGCAATCTGTAGGAGACAGAATTCAGAGATAGGTCTTTTTGAAATTGCCCTTTGTGAGGATCAGACTTACAACTTTCAGATTATGACACTTGATATCTTGAATTTTTAGGTGTTTCCACACATATCTGCTAAACAGCAGTTCACTCCTTCTGCAATGATGCCACTCCCCTTTGTACATGGTTGCTGTGCCCTACTTTGCACTGATGCTGTTTCACCCCCTTTGTACATGGTTGCTGTACCCTACTTTACTCCTTGTGGGGATCCTTGTTTGGAAATTTGCATGGGGGCATTGTACACCTGTAGGTGATCAGTGCTGAGACAAGAACTAAACAGAAGAGTGGCAGCTGAAGGGTATTTTTTTAACCCTATTATTTAAACCTACATGGTAACCTAATGTGTGGAAGTCAGACAGAGCCACTCTTCTGGCTAATGCATGCTTCCATACAAAGGTAGAAGAGTGACTGTTGTGTGCCTGTTGGTGGGCATGTATGTCTTGGCCCATACTGCTGCATTTTGAAACACTTGCCTCTTTTGTCATCCATACAGTGGATCATGTTCCTTCCCTCAACCTAGGATGGGTGATCTGGCATCCGATGCTCATTGTTATACTGCCAGGCTACCTCTTACACCACCCAAACCAAACTAATCAACCCTGAGGTGTCTCAGTACAGATTTCATTAACGTTGCTTTCAGATATGCACTTGACCAACATCATATAATTCTCATTCGTCAAACCATACAAAGGTCAGTAGTGTTTTTTTTTTCTCTGAGACTAAACTAATTCCTAAGGTCCTTGTGAGTCTTCCACAAAACAGCAAAATAATAAGTATACTCAGCCACTGAATCTTTTCCAAAGAAAGCCATGGTCCTATAAAATTGCAACATTATTTTCCAAGCCATTTCTATTCTCAAGATTCAGAGGTGGAGCTTGACAAGATGGCTTCCTATACCAGAGATTCTGAAGAAGCCAATAGAAAAGAGAAGAAAATTACAAAATTCCCTGAGACTTCTCAGCTACTTTGTTAGCCAACCAGCTTTACTTCTCAGCCTTGTCCATCATTTCTGTCTCAAACTTTTTCATGCACTCTTTCTGATAACTTTCTGGACTTCAGAATTCCACCTTCAGAGTTCCTTGTGTACCTTATTTCTTCACCTGGCTTAATTGCGTGTCTGTTTTATAGTGTGCACAAGTACTGCTTTTGAGACACTGCCATTCTTCTTAGGCTCCACCTATTTCCTCTTCCTCCTGAGATGCAAGAGCCCTGAGTGCTGTCACTGCAGTCAACATCCATATCTTCAGTTTAATCTTTTTTAGTTCTCTGCCCAGTGCTTGCAGTTGATTTGGAAAACAGTGGTTTATGATGCGGGTTGTTTGTTTTACTGGGATGACTTTGCAATCTTTGATTCTACCCCCAGTGGTCTTTCCTTACCAGGAGGAAGTCTACCTGAGTTGCATGTTGGCCTGTCTTGTACGTGACCTTGTGACTCTCTGTCTCTCTCTCTCTCTTAGTGAACCCTGTGTTGGCCACCATCAAATAATTTGCTTGACAGAAGTCTAAAATGGCCTCTCCTTTTTTTAATTCATGTTGCACCACCCTTACTCAATCCTGCCATGAACATTCAAATCATTCATTATCAAAATCAACTCATATTGTCCTGCTTTTTCTAGTAAGTCTTACAGTTGTTGCCTAAATACACGCTTTTCTTCACCAACACAGATTGTGAATACTGCTCTATCTTTACAAAGGAGTCTGATGGGTCTACTTTATGCGCTCGAAACACGAAAAACCCATATTCCAAATAGCTCGACACATAAAGAGCAAACCACGAATATGTCGAATGTACTAGAGTGAGAAATTTAAAACCTCGAACCGTCATAGTCGGCCAACCCACCACCTGCAACACACTACCCAGTTAATTTGGGCTGGTTAAGTGGACACCAGCTGGCCAGTAACTTACTGAGCCAGGGTTACTGGGCCTTATGGTGGACATGCACTGGCCAATATAGGCACACAGACCACTCCTATGACTAATATGTTCTTGTTCTAAAGTAGAGTAGCCTAGGTCTTCAACCTACTTATTACTGGCAAATACCATTTTGTCAGCATTAGACAATATAACCCAATCTACTAAAGCCATTTTTGAACCATCTGGTGACTAGCCCTGATGAGAATCACAGTCTCTGATTTGTACTCTGTTATTTGGAATATGTAGAAGATACCGTGCATAACAGTGGATGTTTAAAGTGGATGGTCTACACAACTCTTCCCCCATTCAAATTAAAGGTATAAGAGTTAAGACAGAAATGTACTGCTCATATATTTATGATATTGTCTGTAAAGTTATCAAAGTTAAAATATATGTTTTGGATCATTAAAGGCAGCTGAGAAAACAGTCAGAGAGAGAAAGTAATATGGTTTATTATATAAAAATATAAAAATGCATGCATTTCCACTGTCTTAAAGGTTTACAGCAGGTATTTTCAACATAATCCCATATAGCTGAGTCACAGTCCCTTTTGGTGTGTGTGTGTGTGTGTGTGTGTGTGTGTGTGTGTGTGTCTCACTTTCTGATCCCCTCAATCACCCCTGTCTTCTACATTCCTATAACAGGATTAATCTTGCTTATTTCTAATGCCTTCATCCAGCTCTGCCTTTTCTTCTGCTGTGTTTGTTTCAGACAAGCTGTTTCTAACATCAAATTCCTTTCCAGTAAGGGCAAACAACAGACTGAAGTATCTTTTCCAGCCCCCTCCTTTTATACAGCTTATTTTTTTTTCATTAAGTAAATCTACACTGGCAGATATAGTCAAGTTCCTCTTTGCCCTTAAAGAAACATGCTCAGTATGGTAAAGGAAACCTTCCACTGAAATAATGGTGCTTATTTACAACAAATTCACAGTAACAGTTCTATATATGTTATTCATATTTATATTTATAAACTTGTGTCTTGTACTTTGCCATTTGACAATGTCCGCCATGATGTGTTACAATTGACCCCCCCCACACACATACACACACTTGAAACCATTGTGTTCATCATCAATGGATGACCTATATTACCTCAAAAGGGCCATCTATAATGGGATAGGTTAGTCCAGACCAGAGTCATGTTAAAACTGGATGCAGCATGTTTTGTGCAGTTCTTGTCTGCTCCAGTTTTTCTACTGTTTCCTTAATCCTAGGCATTAGACAAATGTCTAATTCTATAACTCTTTTCATAATTTTAAAATCACAACAAACTTCAATTGTTTCACAAAGTTTTGGGGCTACTATTATGAAGTTATTGCACTCTCTTTATGGCTCCTGATTTTTCCCTATTTCAAGCCACTTCTTTTCATTCTGTACAGGCATTTTAAGTAGTTTTCTGCGGTATTTCATGCTAACATTTTCTCCTACAGTTGTTTGAATGTGGTGTTGAATTCAGCTTGCTCTGCTAGGCAGCTCTGAAAATACATTCATGATCCTTAATAGAAACTCTTCTATTTCTATTTTATGTTGCTTAAATAATATTTCATTAACTGAAGTGCAGGCACTGAGGTCAGTTTGTATTTTTCTTCAACAGTGTTACTAATCTTTGCTGCTAAACTAGCTACACAAGGATTGTACTTCTTCATTAGTTTCAGAAAGTTTATATAGTGTATCACTTCCAGCCTTCTCTTACCAGTTTGCTCAGTTCTGTGGTTTACCTCACATAATTTTTTTCTATTATTTTAAATGGATCTTGAAATTTAGCCACAAATTTCTTTTATGTTGAGAGGTCCAAAACTAACTCCTGGTCCACTGATTAGAATTTCCCAGTCCTTGAATTTCGGTTATACACCTTCGGTCAACATATAGGGCAGAAAAGCTATGTTCAGGTTACTGCAGAGCTTTTACTTCAAATTAAATATTCACACAGAGAAAGGTAGTCTTATGGAGCGCTCAGTCATGCCATACTAGTTGTGTCTTCGTTTTGTGCTGAATAGTTATCATGCTAAAGAGATATATTAACTGTAATCGCATTTGTGACTATAACAATATGTAATATATGGAGTATGGTTGTCATATTCAAAAACTGTGAAAAATAACCTTGTTGGAGAGAGTTTTTATGTATGAACCTTACTGTTACTAGTGAACCTTATGCTCTCATATAGACAACAGGAGTCATCACAGAACTCCATCAGAAACCTTCTAACATTGAAAGCTGTAACACACTTCTCTCTAATACACAGGTGAGAAACCTGCTCACAGCTACCAAAGCTGCAGCACAATTCAGACTGCCAATCAGACTATAACAAAAAAATAAGATGTGTAGCAGACAGTATCTGAGAGCTTTTAAAGCTGCTCTTTGATTATAGGTGTTCTCAGACATGTAGCTAGGCTGAGGCGAAGGGGAATTAGCCCTGGGTGCATGGTGTTAGGAAGTGCTGTTGGGAGATGCCTACTGATTAGTAGTGCAGCTGCACCTGTATCATACCTCTTGTAGCACAAGAAATCTGGACAAAGCAAAAAGTGGGGGGGGCAAGGTCCCAAAAATAAGGACTGATAATACTTATTTCTCTTACAGATTTAGAGAACTGATAGAATAACAGGTTTTCCATTAGCATGTATTTTCTGAAGGATATGAAGACTGACACTCACATGTCTGCCATTATTTTGAGGCTTTAGTCCTCTATGATTTAGCATAATAGTTTATGAGATACAAACATTTTAAGGCAAAAATCTGGATATTCTGCAAAAATTTGGACAGTTGAGGTATGACCTGTATTCATTTCTGTATCACCATTTCTTTTTTGTCACATAAGTTTTATTGAATTTCATAATACAGATGTAACAAAAATATTAAACAATGAAAATAAACCTAACTATGCACAGTGTCCATAACAGCTATGCTTTTGTCAATACAGTCACATTTTATCTAACAATTTATTTTTAAGTTTTAAACAATCCAGTTGTTTACTGCGGTGGTGGTGCTGCGGTAGCATTGTCGCCTCACAGTAAGACGTCCTGTTCGATTCTCAGCTAGAGCGTCTTCTGTGTGGAGACATTCGTGAATGGGCGTACATTCGTTGAAGGTTGTGCATCAGGGCTGGCAACTCGGCACGTAAAAATCTACTGCCAATCATTAGTGGACCGTAGTTGCACTGTGGCGACCCCTAACCGGAAAAAGCCAAAAGACACAACAACAACAACAACCAAGCCAGTTGTTTATGTGCCATTCTTGAAGTTCTTGACGTTATAGTCAACAATTGTCTATTATATACAATTTTGGCCAATGATATAAATTCCACAGATGATATAATTTTTTTACTCTTCCAATTTTAGGTAATAGTTTTTCTCACTATTGCAAGGAGAGACCAGAGAAGGTGCACTTGTGTACCTAGAATGTGGACTGGTATCGGTGCATTAAATAATAACAGTGAGTCAGTCACTTCACATTTATCCGACCACAATGCTTTTATAAAGGATTTAAATTCCAGCCAAAAAGGGATTACACTTTTACATTCTATAAATGTATGCACCCAGTCTGCACATACTGTTTCTTCACATTTCCAGCATTCAGATATTTAATCTCCCGACATCAGTGCCACTTTATGAGGAGTAAAGAAACTTTTGTGAATGAATTTCCATGTGTAGATTTTCCAAAAGGGAGATGATGTAGTATTACTAACTGATTTAAGTATTAATGTTTTCTCCTTTTCTGGGAATCTGAATTTATTAACCTTTTCTGCGTAATTCCATAGGGATTCATCTGGGATTTGTATGTCTGTTCATAATGTCCTATATAATCTTGACACTGAAAACCCATCATTATTGCATAAAGTATTAATTTCGTAAAAAAGTGAAAGAATTTTGGGTGTAGATGTGGATTTCACTATTTGACTTATTGTTTATTATTAATTTACTATATGCTCTCTGAATGTCTGTATGTTTAGCCAATTGTTTTGATTTATGTTATATCTTGCTATGACGGAAGTGGCCTCCTGTATATAGTTGGAGTCAAGAAATTGATACCAGGATACTAATTCATTTCTTGTATTTTTTCCATGTTGTAAGAGTCCAAACATTTGTTTGTAAATGCTATAGGAAACATTAAAAATAAAAGGTCTCTTGTCTTATAATCTTTGCTCATTATTTTTTTAAAGTTCTTTGCTATATAGTCAACAAAGGGAGAGAAATTTTCTTTTTTACTTATATTATAGCAAAAGTTTTTTATGACCAGAAAAACTTTTTCTGCTTCAGAAAACATTGTTTCCCCACTATTATCTATTAATATTGTTTTATGTAGATTTTTCCAATTAGATGTGTATGTATCACCATTTCTGAGTAATAGTAAAGAAACAAACGCTGCTTATGTTGTGCTTCAGCACTTCATTGGTGTTATAACTTGGATCTGGCCGGTTGCTACAAATGCAAGCTTACTGGATACATTTCTAAAAGTAGAAAGTACATTTTTCTTCTCTTCTCAACTTGGAGATTTGAAGTTGACAAGTACAGAAATAGGGTCTGGTCCTGCTCCTGAGGTTCATAGCAACATCCCATTTGGGAATGGACACTTTTTCTTTTTTCGTTTTGAGGTTGAGGGGGTGCCAGATCATGGATAGGCATCGCGGTACAAGATACACCAGTAACAACTCTGGATGTTCTTCACCTTTAGCTTCCATTTGTGTGTAGCTGATGGCATTTTAGAGTTTTACAGCAGTTAGATACTTTTCACCTTACATATTTTTTTAACTGTAATATACTGGGGCAGCTAAAACGACTCATGTATTACAAAATAATTTTTGATTACATATTTAATTATACTAGTGTATCAGAACTATAACTGCACATCTCTAAATTGAGGAGCAAATTAAATAAACAAATAATAGAAGTTTAGCTACCCTGAAATTCTAGTAAACTGCTTGCTACTGTTGTAGCATGCAGTTTGTGATAGTTAAAATGCTACAGGTAAGTGCTTCAGAGCTTCAGCCATGACCACAAACACAGTAGTGGTATGACATGGCTATACTGCAGTTCTATCACAATCTGGCATTCATTCCCCCTAACACTTTGCAGCCATGACACCTGGCCTCTTTTCTCTATCCTAGCTATGTTTCTTCAGTATATTATATTATATACTCTTGAAAGAAAATAAATTAACCTTTTAGGCTTTGTTAATGTAAATTATTGGTAGTTTCTCAAACACATAAAACCTGGTTATGATTGGTAAACGTATCATAATCCCCTATACCTCTATTTATTTATTTATTTATTTATGTGTTTGTAACTGTATCTGTATAAATAGAGGGTGAAATAAAGAAACTTTTAAAGCATAACAAAGAAGTTTCTTAGCACCTTCAGCAACATAAAGGTACAACTATTAGCCAAATTCAATAAAGCCTACATGGTCTGTTTCTATCGCGTGCTTGTTATTCCATTACACATACATGGTAGCACAGTGTTTTAGATTAAGTAAGCACCATGTAGAGGAGTGCACCACTGCACAAACAAGGTGAGCACTGTGGCATGCTAATTACAACATAAACAGCTGAATTGTATGCTAATCAACAAATCCAACATGGTGGAGCTATTCAAGAAACTATAAAGCAACCGTGTAGACTCACTGCTGGTTTTCCCTGTGAATTCCAAAACCTACTGGAATACAGCCACAGAAAGGAGTCTACACAGAAAGAATGTTAGGGGCTGATGTTGCTTTAATTCATTTATAAGTAACAGGCTGAAGCTTATGCTGCTACTGCTAATAGACCACGGCCAAGAAGGAGAAGAGTTTTCAGGTCCCAGGTAACATCACAATCTGCATGATGTGGAAATTGTAGAGCTCTACAAGGTGGATAGAGATACACTACAAGAACACTGCAACCTCTGTCATACTCAGCTCAGACCAAGGACAAACCAAGGGGAATCAATACAGGTGGAGACAAAGCTATGTGTAGCACTTAGAATTTTAGCTACAGGAATCTTGCAAAGCACAACAGGGCACATGCTGGGAGTGTCACAGCCATCAGCATCCAGGATCCTCCATCAGTTCCTGAATGCTATGCTGCAACATGTCCGTGAATACATATATTTTCCCCATATACCTGAGGAGAGGGCCAGAAATATGCAGGAGTTCTACCCTGTAGCATAATACCCTGAAGTAATGGGTGCCATAGACTGCACACATATAGAAATTAAGGCACCACCCGGAGAACAGGATAAGGTCTACATAAACAGAAAGGTCTTGCACTCTACTAACTGTCAAGTCATGTGTAATTCCAAGGGAATAATCATGAATGTGTGTGCTGGCACCTTGGCAGTTACCACAATTCACATATTTGGCACACCTTCCAGCTGTATCAGATATTCGCTAGGGGTATTATCCCACAGGGGCATTTACTGGGGGATGCAGGTTATGCATTGGAACTGTATCTGATGACACCCATCAGAAATGCACACACACCCACTGAAGAATGCCATAATGAGGCACACACTCAAACAAGAAATATCACAGAGTGCATGTTTGGGCTGCTGAAGTCACAGTTCTGGTGCCTAGATACATCTGAAGGAGCCCTGCAGTACAATCTATGGACATGTACTGAAATATTCTCAGTATGTGCCATGCTACACAACATCATCCTGAGAAAGCAGCTTCAGTAGGATCAACAAGAGGAAGAAGCACACTTCCCACCACCAATGCCAAGGTCACCACAACCACACACAGATGGGGAGTCAGAGGGGGAACTACCAGCTGCTGTGGGTGCAGGCAGATGTAGGTGTACTCAATAAGAGACAGAGCATAGCACACTCAATCACCACCTAAGGGCCTAAAACCTTCCTCCTATGCACATACATATACTAACATTGATGCCAGGCAACATTCATAGCCTTTACCTCCCCATGTATTGACTGTGCACTGCTTTCATCAGACAGAGTCAGCCCCTGAACTAAACTCTGGCAACTGCTGCATTTACAAAGTAAGTCCTAAACCTGAAGTGTATTGTGTAATAATATGAATGGGTGGAATATCCTTGTTTTTCATGACTTGGTACTGTCAAAAAGCAAAAGGTGGGAGATTTGTAGACAAATGACATTAATATGTGACAGCAGATACTTATTTGATGTATAAGTGTCCATTATTAAGTAGAAGGCCTCAAGCATCAAGGATTCACACAGTCATACCTCTGAAAACTACTGAAGATCACTGCATGCCCTCAGTTTAGCACCATACATTTGTAATAGAAAATCATTAAAGACAGAAGTTAGAAAGTAATGATACAAATTGCAGTTTCTGACTTTACAACCCTCACAAGATCATACGCAATAAATTTGGGAAATATTGATGCTATTAACTGTCTTACTTCCTAAGGCCAATATAAGTCAAAGGTGCAATTACCAGTTCAACACCACAAATGCAGCTATACTAAGCACTAACTCAGATATGCACCCTGGGCATCAGACACAAAACTTATGTATCCCTGAATCCAAAAGATAGAAAACAGGGATATGGCACAGTTATCATCACTTGCACAGGGTGTTATGGGATATGGCACAGTTATCATCACTTGCACAGGGTGTTATGGGGGGTGGCAGGAAGCCTAGGTTGACACAAAAGGTCAGTGAGTGTGTGTGAGTATGAAAGAGCAGGAGGCAGACATTTGGATAAACTAATAAATGGCCAGTGAGACAAAATGAGTTTTAAGTTGAATGGCTAAACCATGTAACTGTTGTGTGTGTGTCTCTAGTGATCCTCCAGGTGAAATTGGTGTGTGAGTGACTACACGAAGATAGCCAAGCTCTATGCTAGCTTTATGTATTGGTATGTCAGGCAGGTGTGAGCCATGCATGGTAGTGGTAGCAGTTCATAGTTGTCATCCCCGACTAGGAGTTGCACTGGCACATCCACACCCAGGGTCAGATGCACTGCTGCTACCTGAACACGACTGATGTCTGTTGGATGAGCTCCCTTCATGAGGATACCCAGGAACAGGACCGCATGGCCTGCCATGTCTGGGTGTGGACAGCTCACCCACAGACAGAGCAGTGGAAGTACTGCCACTATTAGAGCATGATCGGGCACAGCCACATTGGCTAACAGCAGAGGATGTGCCTGACCTACTCTCACTAGGATGCCGTTACCTCCCAGCAGATATTCCATTGCAGACATACTCGTTCCATGACAGACACCCCTCGTTCCAACATGGCATTCATCTGATCCATTGAATCAGCAACATGGTGGAGGCAGTCACACATGTCAGCTTGTGCTGTATCTACAACCCTGAACACTTGTCTGGAGCAATTATGGGAACATGCCTGTGCCTCCATGATGGCCTTAAACATATGTAGTGTGTCACGGGGGGGGGGGGGGAACCTGGATCAGGTGGAAGAGGGACAGCAGGCTTACTCTGAACACTCCTAACAACCCTCCTGAGTGGCACCTCACCCACACTTTGGCTATGGCCAGACTCAACAGGCGCTGAAGCCACAGTAATCAATTACCTCTCTCTCCATCTGTCCAATATCTGTTGGATCACTGGAATGGGTAGGCACAGGCCTACTCACTGTGTCCAGTGGTACTGCAGGGGATAGCTGTATGTCAACCTCAGTGTCATATTTAATCTCTGCACCCCTAACTGTGCCTCTGTTTGGCCAACATCATCATCAGAGTCTGTTGGTACACTGACATCAGGTGGTAGAGGTCCCACACTTCCACTGTAAGGAGCAATTGTGATAAAAAGCAACAACCAGAGAAAAATAATAATACCTATACTACTATAGTCCAATATATGGAAAAAATTAACAGTGGTGCCACTATTACAGACAGTACAGCAATACAGACAACAGGCCTGACATCAACATCACACACTTAATATTTCTTTAAATTGCTCAACAGTACTGACATAAAAAATGTTTGCCTTGCCATCGACAGATGAGTTTCTCCTCTGCAAGCCAGATGGTTCTGAAGACGTTAAGCAAAAGACAAGGGCAACATCATCACAATTAACAATAACACAGGGGATAATACTTTTACCCCTTTATATATCCATGAACTATACTTTCAGCAAGAACTTAGCTGATAACTCCAACCTAAGATAATCAATCAGAATGTGCCATTAACTGTAGCAATTGTTAAACCCCCCCAAATAAATCTTGTGACACAGAAGTAGCATATTGATTTCAATTGTTTTACTATACAACAGTATTCAACTGTTGAGATATCAAAGCCTACCTGGAAGCTTCTCCTGGGACATGGTTGCTGTCTCAGACACTGTTGGACCAATGTCCAGTACATGCTGTTCTGCAATTTTCTGGAAGTTGTCTGGATCCCTGACAATGGCCAGAAACTCTTCATTTGGTGTTAGTAGTGGCTCCATAGCAGGACCTCCCCAGTAGCCATCTGATCGCAGCCCACACCAGCTGCTGTCCTCCATGCAGATGTGATCATGTCAATGGCCCTAAGGCACACCTGTTCATATGTCCTGCCATGGCCACCCACGGCATTCACATCATCCACAATCTGCCATCAAATTTGTATTCTGTGTGCCATATCTCTCCATCCCCTTTCAAGCAGGAAGGCAACATCTTGCCTAAAAGCATCCACTATCACCTGATTTTCAGCATCATTGAAGGATGGTCTCTAAGGCTTGACACACCTGGGTGGCATACTCCTAGGTGTCATAAAAGACAACAGAAGAATAATACACATAATTAGCACATTACTACAAATTAACTGTTCCCAGATAAAAATAGAAAAGGTAGACTCTCAGTAATACCCACTGGAGAAACATAAAGCAGTCTAAAGATGTGAAATATGAACAACAGGCTGGATGCAAAAAAGGAGAGTAACAATAGTAACATATTCTTGTTTGTGCCATAACAGAAACATAGGTTTGCTTCACCCCCCCCCAATCATCCCCCCCCCAAAAAAAAAGAACAGGCAAATGACACATTTTGCTAAAAAAATATTTTAAATGCTAAAACTGCCATCAAAGGAACTGCCCGTGAAACATTTCTATATATTTATCACAGAGCATTCATTTTCACATATTGGCAATCATGTATATCTGTAAAATACCTTGACAAATATGCCCATGGCATCAGTACATTTCTAACTAATGCATACAGATAAGTGTCAAAGCCTTTGCTTAATATATATCTTAATCACATTCCAGCACATGGAATATGTAACTGACAAACTGCAAGCATACTTTCTGAAGTTCAATAATTCTCTGTGGAGATATATCCCAAAGTAATAGCATATGTTCAGACTTCTCCAAATAAACAAGTCTCCTCATCATCAGTTTGCCTAGCTACACAGTTGTCTTTTTATATCGTGTAAATTCAGGGCTGTCCGCATGGTGAAGATGCAACTAAGATGTGAACTCATTAGAATTGCTAAATCACAAATACTTGGAGATGTGTAGGAGATGTAAACATACTGCAGGCACTCCCTTAGTGTTTGTTTTTAATGGATTGCAACTATGGATGATTACAGGTTGGCAGAAGGAAAACACAACAGCACTGCAGGCTGCCCTACATCCAGTGGGCATGTCAGGCTAGACTTACAAAGTGTTAGATGTACAGTTGGAAATGCAAGTAAGTATCACACAGATCAACAGGTTATGCTCAGCAACATCCAACCTGCCCTTCATTTGTTAACAACTGCATATGATATTATTTCCAGTTAATATCCTCACATATTTTAAGATAAATGATATAGAATGGCTTACACACTGCATGTCTCAGATTACTGCTTAGATAACTGAATAATGACAAAAAAACAAAGAGAGGTAACACAGAGCCTTATATTTGCAAGGAATAATCATAACAGGTTGTGTGATCACTAAGTGCACTACATCCAAATATAATTAATGTACAAATAACAGTTGTATGGTTTCATAGCACTGTAGATGATGTTACAGTTGGTTTTGTGTAGAATGATTTCAGTTTCTTGCTGCAAAGCTGTTTGTGTGGCAAACAGAGATAAGGCACCCATCCTGTGTTCTGAAGTTTCATGGGAGTAAGAGTTCAAATCCAGACCCCAGTAGACATATCTCTTGTGAACCATCATTTTCTAGTGTGTATGTCATAGACTGATTTCCCTCACTTCAATTACTTGTCCCTTTTTTTGTCTTTTTCCCTTTTCTGTCTTGTTTTTTAATTTTTTTGAGGGGGCGCTGTTTGTGTGATGCATCCATTATCACAGTCATGGGACAGGAGAAAATGGATGGTGGATTTGGCTGTGCTTAGCTCATTTACATGAAGCATGGCAGTGCTCAAACTTGACAAATGGGCCTCCCAGTAAGCAAACAGGACCCAGATAGCCAAAAATAGAAAATGGATACATTCAATTAATTCTATTGGGCACCAAGCAAACCCACTAAGCATCATTGCACAGCTGTTAACACAGAGACACTAAAATGATTAGGAAATTAGGAACTATCATGTAACTAGTCTTGTGGCAGCATGTGTAAATGTAGGGCTAGAGTAGAGATGGTCCTGGGTTCTAATACAGGGTATGCAACTTTTTTTACTGTTGTGACATTGCTGTTTATACTAATGAACTGAAGCATAGACAAGTGTTAGCTATACTTTCTTGTGGCAATAGGTGTAAGTGTAGACTACCATACACATGGTCCTGGGTTCTAATACAGGATATTCCATACACATTTATTGTTGTTCCACTTCCCATTATATTCACTCTCACTTATAACACTTTAGACCATGAAGCTGATATTAATTATAGGTATGAAGGATGAGACACTATTATTGTGTTATCAGATGTATGACTGAGGGTATACTGTGTACTATATTTATGTAAGTATAATTCTGTTATCTGGACTTACATGGCCTTCATATTTGTTTAAGATGCATACACAGCTGCCTCTATATTCAATAACCATGTCAGGTCACACACATACATGTGTCACAGCTCATACAGTTACCTGTATTTATGAATGATGCCTGACTATGAGCAACACTTCTTATATGGCAAAGATGGGAAATCAATGCTGTGGAAGAAAATATTTTGTCCCTTATGCCTAGGTTTGAAACCCACAGTGAAAAAAATCAATTTTCTCAGTCTATAAAGGCAAAAACAAATGCATCAGGTCATTACATTTATGCCTCCAGTGCATGTCTGCAAACCCAAACTAACCTAACAGTTACCTTCCAATTTCCAATATATATTTCCAAATTACATCAGTAGACCCTCCTCAAACTAAGACCGAGTGTCAGATTAACCTTCCAATTGTAATTATTCATTCCTCACTGCTTGGCACTGCTGCTCTCTGCTTACCAATGTGCAACTGCATTCCTCTGGCCTGCGCACTCCCTTAAATATAAGTGGAATTGGCAGGAAAACATCAGTCTCCATTGCTCTAGGTCTGCTGGTAGACATGGCTGGCATTAGTGGGGAAGGTACCAGATTTAGGTTTCAGAGGTACGGTGTCTAGGGGATCAGTATATTTATTGGACTCCTAGTAAAGCACCACAGCCGCAGGCTTCTGAAGGGGGAGTATTCTGGCTCCCATTACAGGTTTGAGGCTTGAAATAGTTTAGCCCAGGTTGTATCCAGAGCCACTGGTATCCTGCACACTGGAGAATAATGTAGGCATCGTTTTAATGATCTACAGAGGAGGAAAAGGGATACTCTGGACCATTGGTTGGAGGAATTTAAGATTGCAGACATCCCACAGCCATGTAAGTATTAACAAAAGAGAATACTTATAAGACTTAGAAATCTTAATATAGGCAAGACTGGTATGCATAATGCTCTTCTGTTGTTTTCTGTTCTTTCAAAGAAAAACACTTCAGTAATAGGAAACACTTAGGACCGCAGAACTTTTTTAACAACAAGTCATAAAGCTTTCGGGCCAATGCCCTCCTTCTGTGTGTATTAAAATCGTTCAGCCAACTTCTCAACCTATATAAATTCAGGTATAGAATCATGTGGCACTGCCTTAATTAAAGCTTGTCCGTCTGCAACTGCTTCCTCACCTACCCAACTTACCTGACCCAGACATTCCTATGTCCCTTACCTAACATACCTCTCTTTCACTCTCTCTCAAAAAATAAATGGGCACCTGTCCCACAAAAAAAAAATCATCCCGTACATAGCTCTTCATTTCACACACATGTCTAATTGACAAACTTGATTTGGTCCAATTGGCTATACAGCATGATTGCTTTGAGATCAACCCTCTTTGTGGATGTGACAGTCTAAATTCAATTAATATTCTGCATATTTTCAGTTTACACTATTAAAAAAATGGATAGCTATGGTTCTTTCCTACCTCCCTCTTGTACATTCCTGCACAGTTTTCCCTTTGTTCTTCCCCCTGCTTGTTCCCCATTTCAGCACTTTCCCATCTACCCCATTTTCACCACTTTAATCTGGTGAAAAAATAGAATCACATACAACACACACATAAGTTGCTGCAAAAGCAATGGATCCCTTCACATTTTGGGCTCCATATTTGTGTGGAGGTGCACATCATGCAGCAATGGTGAGCATCAATAAACTGCTGCAATTACCTCTGTGCAATACCACTTAACCCTGCAGAGCTATGCCAGCACACAGCTATACACATACTATAAAGAATTCATGTCATTGCATTATCAATGTTTACTGAAAAGTATTTAAAAGTGTTAGATACACCTGGATTTGAACCCAGTATCTGTATCATCCGAGTACAAAAATACATGTATCATTGCATTAACATGTGCTGCCCCAGCGAGTAGTATTAGAAATGTGCATCTCACATGCGAGTACACTTTGCTAAGATTCAAGCAAACCCACTGCTCACTGCACTATGGAAAATGTAGATCAATATATGTGTATATACCCTTAAGAAGCTATCCAAGGGCTTGCACAAGTGTATAAATACTGGGCATGTACAAGTCTGACTGCCATTTTGTAGTTAGCTGTTGAGATGTAAGCATGTATGTATGTAAGCTCTGTCTATTAATTAGTTTGTTTGTATTTAATGATGCTGCTATACATCCTGATGTGTTTGTATGTATTAAAGCATCTAAATGAAACCCCAGGCCTTCTTGTTATATATTTTAGAGGCAAATGAATGACATGGTGTCAGAAGTGGCAAGTCTAAAGGACATGGTGTCAGAAATGGCATATCTAAAAGGACATGGAGTCAGCAGAAGCATACCAAAGGGGCATGCAGTCAGAAACAGCTTGGCTAAAATGACTTAAGGCACTTGTTTAGATGCTGGTGGCATATACATGAGTAGATTATCCTAAAAATGCACAAACCTAACATAGAACAGGTCAGAAACGAATTTCAGATATTAAAACTTGCTCAGCACTATTTCTTTTTACATAATATGAAACCAGGCATACTGAACATTCTAAATAATATTCACATAAATAAATATGTATGATATTGATGAAAATACTCAAATTACTATGGAAAATGTTTGAAATAGAGTCTGAATTGCATAAAACAAATAAAATAAGGGGAAACTACCGTATCTTCACAAAGCATGTGCATTTTTTGTATTAAGCAAAGATATTTGAGTTATCAGAAGTGTATAAAGTGTTTGCATGTTTGTACAGTGTTACAGTAAAGCTATCTTGCAAAGTACAGTCATTACAAGGCATATTTCACTAAACACAGCATTACAGAGCATATTTCGCAAAGTAAAGTATTTTGAAGTTTTTCTTGTGCATTTGAATGTTATTACAAGCTCTTTGTTCTTACATAATTACAAGGGCCATATTTTCAATGTATTTGTGTATACTTTGTGACAGCGGTGGTGGTGCTGCGGTAGCGTTGTCACCTAACAGTGAGATGCTGTCCGGTTCGACTCTCGGCTAGAGCGTCTTCTGCATGGAGACATGCGTGAATGGGCGTACCTTCGTTGAAGGTTGTGCGTCAGGCCTGGCAAGCCGGTACGTAAAAAAAATCAACTGCCAATCATTAGCGGACCAGAGTTCTGCTGTGGCGACCCCTAACCGGGAAAAGCCGAAAGACACAAACAAATTTGTGTATACTTTGTGGGCATGGCAGGCAGATTTTGGAAACCCAGTGCATTTGTGTTTGACAGCAATATTGCTAAGAACTGGAGAGTGTTTGAGCAAGAGTATGACATTTTCATACAGGCTGCATTTTCTGATAAAGATGACCGTACAAAGGCATCTAATCTACTTAATGTATCTGGGTCAGAAGCTATAGAAAGGGAATGCACATTTGTGTATGCACCTGCTATCTGTATAGGAGGGGGTGAAACTGTCATATTGTTGTACCGGCTGAGTCAAGGGAGGACCCAGATTGCTTACAACATAAATCTAGAGAAATGTGTACCCCCCCCCAGACAAATGTTACAATGAAAAGACACTTATTTTATTATCAGAAGCCTGGTGAAACTTTTGCAGCATGTATAGAATGACCTGAGAAATAGAGCTAAAATGTGCAGATTTAGTGATTTAAAGGATGAGCTGATAAAAGACAGACTTGTGGGTGGCATAAAAGATGATGCTGTGAGAAAGATTTTGCTTTGTGACAGTGATTTGAATAAGGCCATTGAGATTTGTCAAATATACAAGCTCACAGAAAAGCACACCAATATGCTTACAAATGAGAATAGCTCTAGAAGGCACAGTGATAAAGCTCATGTTGATAATATGCAGCATGTTATTAAACGAAACAGGCCCAAGCACATGGCAGCAACTGTAACCTCTACAGCACTCATTGGTAAATCCCAGAAGTTACTACCGAATTCCAAAGTTCGCACAGCCTCAGTGAAGCATAAGAGTGAGTCAGCAAATGCAAAGCTCGGGCCCCAACCTAGTTTCATTGCCAGCTGTCGTAACTGTGGTGGAAGTCATGAATCTCAAAGGGAAACTGTTTAGCTTTTGGTCAGCAAAGCCACAAACGCAATAAATGGAATCATTTCAAAAGGTTTTGTAAATCAAAAGGCTCACATTCATTCATTAAAAGGGAACATTTTAAGAAACAAGTTGATCAGTTAGACAATGGCAGTTCTACACTTTATGTTGATGATGTGTCAGTGCTTCATGAAACAGTCAATGCAGTAGATTTAAGGGCAAAGATTGAGGTATTTTGCACTGTTCAGATAAATGGCAAACCCATTGAACTCAAAATTGATACAGGTTCCAAGTTCAATGTTATGTCAGCAGAAACATTTGCTACAGTGTGTAAAGGTGAAAGGCTTGATTTAACAAGGTGTGTGAAGCTTGTTGTGTATGGAGGTGAATAAATTCAAACCGAAGGCTCAGTAGTGCTTTCATGTTACTCAGGTGGAGGAAGCTATGACTTATTATTTTATGTAGTCAAGAGGCATGTTCAGTCCTTATTAGGGTTCTGAGACAGTTTGAAAATGGGACTGCTTTCATTTAACTAGGGAGTCCACCAAGTTAGTTTAAAGACCATTACTCTAATTTTGCCCAGTACATTTTTTTCTACCTATGTTGATCTTTTCAAAGACAAACTAGGCAAACTTCCAGTTCTGTACTCCATGAAGTTAGACCCAGAGGTCAGTCCAGTTGTCAGGCCACCACATAAAGTTCCAATAGTCATGCAGGACAGAGTCAAAGCCGAATTAGATAAAATGCTGTGACAAGGTGTGATTTGTCCAGTTGAAACTCCAACTGAATGGGTATCTTCCATGGTGGTAGATATAAGAAAAGCTCAGATGACATCAGAAAATGTATTGACCCATGAGACTTGAACAAAGCACTTGAAGGACCTCATCATCCAATGCACATAGTTGAAGATGTCGCAGCCATGATGCCAAATGCCACTATTTTTTCTGTCTTATATACAAAGAGTTCATTTTGGCAAATTTAGCCTGACAAAAAATCCTCATTGCTCATTACTTTCAGTACTCCATTTAGCAGGTACAGATTTTTGAGAATGCCATTTGGGATAAATTCAGCAAGTGAAGTCTTTCAGAATGCAATAGAGCAAATTTTTTCTGGGTATCTTTGTGCTATCATAGTAGACGACATACTAGTAGGAGGTTGTGATGAAGCAGAACATGACAGAAACCTCATAAAAGGTCTAGAAAGGGCATGTCAAGTGAATCTTAAGCTCAATCGACACAAATGCAAATTCAGGCTACAAGAAGTTACTTATGTTGGTCAATTATTTATGAGTACAGGCTTACAACCAGACCCTTCAAAACAAACAGCCATTCTCGAGATGCCAGCTCCAGACAGTGTTCAAGCCCTGCAATGTTGTCTTGGCATGGCCAACTCCCTAGGCAAGTTCATTCTAGACTTAAGTCAACTATCAGCACCACTCAGAGCTTACATGCAAAGATGTATCCTGGTCTTGGTTAGAGCAACACCAAAGCGCATTTGATGTCCTTAAACACAGAATTGCAAGTCCACGAACCGTCAGATACTATGATGTTCACAAACCAGTTACACTTTCCTGTGATGCTTCGAAATATGGACTTGGTGCATTATCCTACAAGAGGATCAACCTGTTGCCTATGCATCGAGAACTCTTACCCAAACTGAGATACAGTATGCCCAGATAGAGAAAGAGCTTTGACAATTATGTTTGCATGTTTGAAGTTCCATGATTAGGTTTATGGGAGACCTATCCAGATCAAAACAGACCACCAACCATTAGTCACTATCTTAAGAAAGCCAATGCATTCAGCTCCAGTCAGACTGCAAAGTATGATGCTGAGATTGCAGAAGTACACTTTCAATCTTGCCTACACAAAAGGCAAACTTTTTTTTCTTGCTGATACATTATCCAGATTGCCCAGAAACACCACAGAACAGCATGAGAATGAGAACCTTGATTTTGAAGTCATGGAAGTGAGACATTTTTCTTTCACACATCTTGATGAGCTGACAGATCACACAGCCACAGATCCAGTTTTACAAAGGCTCAACCACTTTATCAATCAAGCATGGCCATCAAAGCAATCTAGTTTACCTCAAGAAGCGCAACCTTATTTTCCATACAGAGATGAGATTTTGCCTGACAAAGATATCATTATGAAAGATCTGAAAATAATTGTTCCAAAGTCCTTGCAACTTGAGTACATTACTATCTTGCATCGTGGTCACCCAGGAACTAAATCTACCAAAAGAAGGGTGAGGGGACTAGTAATTTGGCCCTCTATGTCACAAGACATTGAGAGAGCTCTTCTTCTTCAGTGTGTAATAGTAAAAAGGCTCATCAACAGAAGGCTTAACCAAATTCCTGGACTACCTTGGTCGACAGTAGACACTGATATCTTCGAGTGGAATGGTCAACATTATTTGGTGTTAGTAGACTCTTACTCCAATTGGTTAGAGATTGACTTACTTCCTAACCTAGAATCCAGTACAGTCATTGCTAAAAAGAAGCATCATTTTGCTGGTCATGGAAATCCACACAAAGTTATTTCTGACAATGACAAGCAGATTACAAGCCAACAGTTCAAAAGATTTGCTGAAGAATGCAACTTTACTCATGTCACAAGTAGTCCAGAGTACCCACAGTCAAATGGTTTAGCAGAATGAGCAGTTCAAAGTGCAGAGCAGTTAGTTGAGTAGTCAAAATGAGATAACAGTGGTGTTTTCCTGAATCTCTTAAATCTCAGAAATATTCCTCATGATAAACATCTTGGTTCACCTGCTCAGAGACTTCTATCGAGACAAACCAGAACCACATTACCAATCAGTAGTCAATTGTTGGTTCCATGTGTCAAGAAGAACTGGTAAGTGAAAGCCAATCTGTTGAAGAAATGCCTATCCCAGAAATCCTACTACAAGACCACCAGCAAACAAATCAATCCATTATGAGAGGGAGAAGTGGTGAGGATGCAAATGTCCAAAGGTTATGATCGAATTGATGTCATGAAGAATATTGGTCCATAGCTGAGATTGTACATTGTGGAATCAGAAGGAGCAACTTTCAGGTGTAATTGGAAGCATCTGAGACCTGTGTCTTAGCCTATACCACAGCACATGGCCTGTGAGAAAGGCTCTTCATCTCAGAGTGAGTTGACTGGTATTTCAATTACAGAGGAAGTTCCAGAGGACATTCCTGTTCCTATGATGAATCCAGAAGTTCTTGATATGAGTTGTACACTTCAGACTGTCCCTGTTGCTAAATTTATTCCCAACTGTTATGAGATATGGGCAAATCTCTAAGCCCTGCAGCAGATACGAAGCAACTTGGACATGAACATTGTTTTGTTATTAGTGTACATAGTAATGCATGTATAGCTCTAACACTGATTTTCATAAAAGGCAATCTTTTTAAGAGGGAGGATGTAGATCAGTATATGTGTATATACCTTTAAGAAGCTATCCAAGGGCTTGCACAACAGTATAAATACTGAGGACATGCAAGTCTGACTGCCATTTTGTAGTTAGCTGTTGAGATGTAAGCATGCATGTATGTAAGCTCTGTCTGTTAACTAGTTTGTCATATTTAATGATGCTGCTGTCTATCCTGATGTGTTTGTATGTATTAATGCATCTGAATGAAGCCTCAAGCCTTCTTGTTACATGTGTTAGAGGAGAACAAGTGATAGAAAAGTAAATACTATTATGTATTACTGCTGTTTACTGTCCATTTCCTATCTCTGATTTGAAATTACATGTGGAAAGATGACAAACTAAAGGCCCTATCTAACAATATGTCACATATTTACAATACAGTCATGTGTTGCCTCCC
Source organism: Protopterus annectens (assembly GCF_019279795.1). NCBI lineage: Eukaryota > Metazoa > Chordata > Ceratodontiformes > Protopteridae > Protopterus > Protopterus annectens. The sequence continues at coordinate 833,839,778 of NC_056749.1, forward strand.
CCCAGGCACTGCAACCCTGGTATCTCAGTAATGTTTTGACACATATATCACCTACACTACAAAAAGTAATACCCAATTCTGTGTGATATGCAGTGCACATCAATCTGATAACATGCAGCAACTATTGAGCTATAAGCCTAAAAGGCCTTATCTGCAAGGCTAGGGAAGGTATAGGCATGGACCTTATTCACAGGGACATAGGAGACCATCAACACACTTGACCTGACCCATTTTGTTTTGTCAAAGGTAGATCTTGCTTATTAAATCTAGTGGACTTCTTTGATACTGACCCCAAAGACCTGGATGAAGGATAACTGGACATACCGCCTATGTTGAGTTATCCAAGGCCTTTGACACTATCCCCCATTCATGTCCCATAGTGAAAAAACCCCATCTGCGAATTAAGCCATACATTACTAGATGGATAGTCAACTGGCTGACCAACAGAACACAGACTATCAAAGTTGGGGACTGCACCTCCACCAAAATCTCCTGTCTGGGAATTAAGCAATACATTACTAGATGGATAGCCAACTGGCTCACCAACAGAACACACACTATCAAAGTTGGGGACTGCACCTCCACCACTAGCCCACTTACCAGTGGAAAACTATTTCTCTGAAGCCCAGGCAATGGTAGATGGCCTGTGCTTTACCAAGTTTGCAGATGACTGTTAAATGGATGCCCTCATATAGAGTCACCCAATGATGGTAACATATTACAGTAGGGGCTGACACAGACAAATGATTGGTGGCAAACTCATGGACATAATCTTAAAGCAAACAATGCCTCATTGTCTCCTTTGGCAATGAAGTACCTCTGCTAATTATGATACATATAGCACTCCTCTAAGTTCAAACACAGTGTTGTGAGACTTGGAAACACATGTTGATAGCAATCTACACTTTCATCACTGTGTCCATAGTGGTGAACCACACATTCTGCATTGCACACCTCATACATATGGACACCACATTCAGGACCAGGGAGGTCATAGCTCTGCTGTACTCTATCCTTATCAGATCACTAATTGAGTACAAAGTTCCCTTCTGTCTGTACCTCACCAGACACCAGCAACAACTGGAGAAAACACAGAGGTTTGTGACTGGAAGAATTCAGGTCCTCCAAAACATGACATACATGGAAAGACTGACAGACCTGTCACTGTGCTCAGTATCATGCAGGCTGCTGAGAGGTCACCTATGCCTGGCTTACAGAGAATTCTTTGACCCTGCCCTTCTGGAAATGCTGAACATATGCAAATGAAGTGGGACAGGAATAACTTGCTCCAGGATTCTCAACATAGCTTGTGACGTAAACAGAACATGCTGGTGAGACAGATATATCCCCCAGTGATTAACATTACTTTGTAATAGGCTCCCACTGCATGTAAAGCAGTGCTCCTCAATGACCCTGTCAAGCACAACCTTGACAACTGGATGGGTGATTGTAAAGTCATCACTGGGCTGGTACCTATGTCCATCATGGACAGGGCCAGTTAGTGCTGCTCACAGAATAACTCTGCTAACAATGACCATGTAACTATGCTCAATATGGGTACTTGTGCTTTTATAGTGTAAAACGCAAAAAAAGACAAACTAATGAAACAAAAAAACTGCCACAGAACCTTGCACCAGCAAAATAAACTTCTCCGTACTCAGTGGTAAAAGCTGAACGCAAGTTTTATTATTGAGCGTTTTCGCCTTGCTAAAAGTAGCTTGGCTTCTTCAGAGGTAAAATAACATTAAATAATCAAACAAGATTAAATAGTCATGTGGAAGTGATGTCACTAAGGAAACAATTAACTTTAAAAGAGAACACGCTCTTTTTTTTAAAAACACTAAGCATACTTCAAGTATTCTTATTATTAATGCAAAATTAAGCACTATTGATTAATACTAAACAATCCTATCTCTGTTTACACCAAAAGTTGTACAAATCTACTACAAAATTTATAAAAATATTTAAACAAACAACAAAACATAATAATTCATAATAAATTGAGATCATGAATAGTAACTCCTTAATTTTAAAACAGGTAATATGTTGCAATTATCATTCAGACCAGGGGAATGGAAGGCATCAGTTCTAAATTGCCATTCCAATTCTTTCAATTCCAACAGTAGTGGGAAAGGACCCCCTCTAATGGATGGAAAAATTTGATCTATTGCCATAAAGGAGAAGCTATGTCCAGGGAAATCTATTAAATGCTTTGAAAGGGCATTATTAGTATTTTTAGTCCTCATAGCGTATAAGTGCTCATAGAGTCGATCACGTAACCTGCGGTCCGTCTTTCCAATATAGAAAGACGGACAGCAGTTGCAAAATGCAATATAGACTACTGCTTTACTTTCACAGTTCAGGGGCATTTTGATGGTATATTTTCTGTCCCTTACTGTGAAAGTTTTGCCAGCCCTTATAACATTACATCTGTTACAAAACCCGCACGGGTACATCCCTAATTTCCTATTAAAACTATTACCAGAGTTGTTACTCTGTACTCTTACTCTTACTTGTGCTTTTACACAGCTAAACTTGTGAACAACCTAGGGCCATTAGGCTGGTAACCTCCTACAAACCTATGAAGCTATAAATCTGTGCAGCTCTCACAAAATCTGATCTCCCACATAGCCTGCTGATATCACCCACTATAGGTTGACCTGCACTCCTGTAAAAGTCAGACTTGTGCCATGGTGCTTGCATAAAGTACTGAGTTCTGTAGTCTGTGTACTTAGGTTAGTAGGGGTTCTGTTTTCACTGCAGTCAAGTGTGTGTGTGTGTGTGTGTGTGTCTACGTCTACTCAGAAGAGCAGAAGTGTGTACCCTACAGTATTATAATACTTTCACATGCCTACACATCCATTTCATGCAGACATCTCAGCATCTGCTCTTCCACATGGCCTCCTGATATCATCCACATAAGCTGACCTGCATTCTTGTAAAAGTCAGACGTCTGCCATGGTGCTTGAGTAAAGTACTGAATTCTGTAGTCTGTGTACTTAAGTAGATAGGAGTTCTGTTCTCACTGCAGTCAACTGTGTGTGTGTGTGTGTGTGTGTGTGTGTGTGTGTGTGTGTGTGTGTGTGTGTATGTGTGTGTGTGTGTGTGTGTGTGTGTGTTTGTGCTCTTGCTTGACATTACATAGACCATTTTACTCCAGCACATGGGACACTGTTATTACCATATTCTCCTCAACAGACACTGTTAATGTCATCAGCTATATCGGTTTTGTGGATATACACTATTCCCACCTGGGCAGGGTCAGAAACTGGCCTGGATGTCAGACAGAAGTCACCTCCTCCTATACGATACATATATCACTGACATGGCTTTCAATCTATCCACATAGCATGGTTTGTTAACCTTGTGTTTTCTTGATGAGAAATCCCTGTGGTCTGTCCAGCTGTTGCATGTGTCTGGTGAGGTACATGTGAAAGAGAGCATTATACTCTATTAGTGAAATGATGAGGTTTGAGTACAGTGCTGTCATACAGTCCTTAAATCTGAATATAATGGTGTGACGTATGATGTGCACAACATATGTTTTCAATGTCTGTGTGGACACTTGCTGGTTGAAGTTCAGATTGCTATCTACATGTGTTTCCAGTGCCTACATCACTGGGTTATAGCATAGCAGGACTGTTGTTAATGCTGTAATTAAGATGGACTTCCACTTTTCAGTAGGACAACATAAAGACACATTTCTGCATGTATATGTAGATCATGTGGATTTCTCACCAATCATTTGTCTGTGTTAACCCCTCCTGTAGTATGTTATCATCATTGGTGGACTCAGTGATTACACCCAATATGCAAGAATCAGAAAATGTGGTAAGCCAAAAACCATATACTTTAGCCTGAACTGTCAAGAAATACAGTCCAAACAGTAAAGGGCCAAGCACAGATCCCTGGGGTTTGCCAAACAGTAAAGGGCCAAGCACAGATCCCTGGGGTTCACCAGTGGTGTCAGCTCTACTGGTACAGGTTGATTCACTAACTTTCACAGGATGGGTTCTGTTGGTGAGCCAGTTGGTTACCTATCTACTGATGTAAGAGTTACTTCCCAGCTAGGAGAGTTTCTCAAAATAGTGCAATGGGGATTGTGTCCAGACCCTAGTCCAGATCATGTTAGGCAGTATGCACAGTCTTACCTTCATCCATGCCTATCAAATGGCATCAATGGGCTGTGACAACATCATAGATTGCCTGTTGCATGACTCAGTGCATACACCTTCCTCATGCGGTTGAATACAAACTTCAAAATACCATCCACGTGGGCTATGTTCCCATAGAAGGGTGTACATCAACATGCATCCATTTGAGTTGGGGGCCAGCACCTGATGCATGCATGTATAGAGACATCCTGACTCTGCTCACCTGTGAGGTAGGCAACAAGTCATCATGGACCTCTTATAAATGGACATGAGTAATATTCCGACTGTGTACAACAGATCTGTGTTAGTTGCTAATGTTATGCCAAGTCTATTACATCTGATAGATGTCCTCAAAGAGGTCATCAAGGACATTCATGATGACAACAGTATCATCTTGTGGAACTTGACCAGGTCAAGGCATTTAACACAAATCCACACTGAGGCATTCAACCTACACTGTCATATGTGACCATAAACAGCTATATCACCAAGTGGGTAGACCAGTGTATCACATATGTGGCATCTCATTAAGCTGAAATGTATGAAGTGACCTATATCTCTGGTCCAGTGATCAGGTCAATGCATCAAGGATGTCTGCTAGGGCCTTTCCTGTCTATTAGGTAAGTGCTAGACATCACAGATGACAGAGACAGCCTGGGTCTAAACAACTCCTGAAGGGCTACAGATTGTGGGCAATCATTGACTCCATCTGTGATATTAGTATAATACAGACAGTATCAACACATACCAAAGATTTCTGCCACAGCCATGGCAATGCCTGCAATGACAAGAAGACATGAGGTGATTTGTTAAGTCAGGAAAACAAATATACAACCCAAGTATAATGTGGACATTACATCCTATAATCAGACCAGTAGGTATGTGACCTGTATCCTGGGGTAGATTGTAAGTGGAATGCCTACCAGAATGTGGTCACAGTGTTGACTACTACCTTGCATGTAACACAAGTACTGAGTATGTGAAGGGCATCCACATCAGAGGCCAAAATGCCTTCAAAGTTCCCAGCCTCCATCACAGCAATTACTGGATACAGTTCACTCTTCTTCATGTACCACCCTACCCATATTCCAGTGATGTGTAACTGAAGTATACCACCTTTGTCACAGTGAGCTGTGAAACAGCTTATTGGCCTTACCTATGTATTCATTTTGTGCCATATACATGACTGTCTGATGGTGCAGCACACCAATCAACTTGTTACACCAGATGCATGTGTGCTACCTGTTCTGCTGATGTACACACTGCATACATAGGTGTTTCACAACATTAATGGCATGGATATAATTCATGACAGTGTGGATTGTGCCATATATATATATATATATATATATATATATATATATATATATATATATATATATATGTGTGTGTGTGTGTGTGTGTGTGTGTGTGTGTATGCCATGCACACCAGTCAGCTGGTCTGTATTGCTGATAATGTCGCATACAGGCACAGCAGTGTCCCTCCTAACACCTCCTGCAGATGCTACAGTGCTATGACAGTGTGCGTGGTTACCCCCATAGAGTGTGGATGTATCATAATAGTTGTTCAAGTTTATTTGTGCAGAATCATCTCTTATCTCTCTAAATCACATGTTATGTCAGAGGCATGGGATTACTGGTGGTATTATACTGATATTTGTCCATGATTGTGGTTGTTTTTTTAATACTTTCCATAAGCCTTTATCTATGCCCCACTTGCTGGAGACCTCTGCTGATATTACACTCATATTCAGACATATCAGTTTGCAGAGCTTCACAAAATGCACTGGTAGATCAACATGTGTGCACAGCATTAAGAAGCTTTCTAGGGGCATGCACAAGTGTATAAATACTGAGCACATGTGAGCCTGACTGCCATTTTGTAGTTAGCTATTGAGATGTAAGCATGTATGTCTGTATAGTCTTGCTGTTAATCAGTTTGTTTATAATTTGTAATGCTGCTATCCATCCTGATGTGTTTCTATGTAATAAAGCATATAAACAAACTACCCCACCTGTACGTCATCTATACTAGAGAGGGATGAGTGACATGGTGCCAGAAGTGGCATGTCTAAAAGGACATGGTGCCAGAATGGGATCCATATTCCTCAGCTTGAAGACTGAGAGGCACTCAATTAAAACTGGAGGAATATAGAGGAGTGAATGATCTCTACTGCACATATAACTCACAAAATGGGTCAAAAGCAAATTTCAGGTATTAACGCTTGCTCAAAACATTTCTTATTCACAAAATATGTAACGAGGCATTCAGAACTCATTAAATGAATTTCTAAGTAACAGAAATATTCAAAATAACTACAGAAAACATTTGAAATAAAGTCCAAATTGTATAAAATGAATAAAATAAGAGAAATGACCAAATTTTTCGCTAAGCACTACTTTGTCTCATTAATCAAAGCTATTCAAGTTGTCTGAAGTGTATGAAGTGTTCGCATGTTTGTGCATTATTACAGTACAACTAGTAATCCAAGTGAAACGACTGAAGTATATAAACACCAATAATCAAACAATCTCCAGTAGTTTTCCAGCACAATAAAGGCAACCTCTAATGTAATAAATTAGCTGTTTATTAATCCAATAAAAGACAAAAACCAAACGAAACAGCAAACGGACTAAGCACTTTCATTTCCTAGCATGGAAACATCATCAGAGCATCAGAGTCAGCAACATTATTACAGTACAGTTATTTCAGAAAATACAGCCCTTTTAAAGCATAATTCACAAAGTACAGTATTTTGAAGAGTTTATTGTGCATTTGAATGTTATTACAGGCACACCCAAGCAGAGCTCCACGTGGTCCTGCAGAGGGGTCCTGGACACAGAGAACTGAAAGAAGCGACCACTTTCCAGATTTAAGTATTTTTTGGCTTTTTTTATCTGCATTGTCCTCTCTGGCTTTCATTTAACTAGCTATAACTGTTTTTGTGTCTATCTGCTGATTTCTGAAGTATCTGCACTTAAAAGTAGCATTTTGGTCGACTCTGGTCGATTAATACTGTTTTTTTGTTAATTTAACTGCTGAGGCTGCCCACTAAAGTGTGCTAGCCTGTGTAAATCGATTTTACTGTTTGCTTAATTGCATTTCTGTGTGCTTTCCTGAAAAAACAAAAAACAAAAAAAATACTCCTTGTTTTCCTGCCTTTGCTCGACTAGTTTAGACCAGTATACAGGCTTTGCTGTATTCTGGGCTGTGTGTAGTTCCTGTGTTGGCCATTGCCTTACTTGGATAGAAGGAAGTTTCTGAGCTCACCAGTGGGAGTGGGGAGCCTTGAGCAGCCTATCTGTCCCTGGGGGACTGACCTCAGCACTTGTGCTGTAAATTATTGGATGCTTTGGACCATTTCTAGCTCTTTTACAGTTCCCTGTATAAAAATCCGCCTCTGGGCGTTTTATGATTGGGCGCATAGCAGCAGCGGTTATACAGGTTTAAACTATTTCTGGCTCCGCCAAGTCTGCTCTTCAATTTTTCACTTAGAAAGCTCTACTCAGTCTATTTAGCTGTATATATTAGCACTTGTTTTCGGGACTTCTAGTCTTAGCAAGCACTCTTATAATAAAGTAAGCACTCTTATACTAAAGTAAGCACTACAGCCATCCACTATCCCTGTGAATACCCACTTCCCTTAAAGGCACAGCACTCCTTATAATATTCTAGTATGTCGAGTGGTAGACCACTAGCATCCTCTCTTGTTCAGCTGGTTAACCTGGGAATCTTAAGACAATGTTACAATTGTCTCATGTACACAGACAACCCTCTCCTCCTTCCTACTAACACAAATACTTGTGAGAGATGCAACTATATAGCCAGACTGGAGGCTGAACTCTCTCAACTCAGGACTGGCAAGACCAGACAGGAGGAGAAGGTACCCACACCCGAAGCAAAACCGGTCACACATAAAACCACCACCACTACAAACCAAACACATAAGAACACAAGGACATACTCGGAGGCTCTTATAAAAAACTTACCAAAACAACAGAGGCCTCCAAAGCAGACACCCAGAAATACACCCCCACAAAACGTAACACCTACAACACATACCTCAAGCAACAGGTGTGTCACACAATCACAGACCCTAAGGCAAAACACTATGCCAGAGACATTAGTAATAGGTGACTCTATAGTCAGACACACCGACGTTCCACTTACCAGGCTGAATAAGGAGAGGGTAATGGTGAGCTGCCTATCGGGAGCTAGGATCCGCCACATTACACACGCACTCAGGTCACTCCAAAGCAAGTACAAGTATGATGCAGTCATCGTCCATGCTGGTGTGAATGACCTGAGACGTACCTCCCTGGACTACATGAAAAGAGACATTGAGGAGCTCTCCGATTATGTAGCCCAGACTGGTATGACCCTGACCCTGAGCAGCATCCTGCCCTCACCAAGAATGATGCCTCAGTACAAAGACAAAATTATCAGTTTTAACAATTGGCTTAATCACTGGTGTCATTCTAGGGGGATCCAATGTCTGTCAGCCTGGGATGACATGCTAGACAAGCCACGTTGCTTCGCAAGGGATGGCTTGCACCTGTCACCACTGGGCTTCCGGATACTGGCCAAGGCTCTTGCCAACCCCATAGTGCCTTTTTTAGGCAATGCTCAAAAGACAAATCAACCTCCGTAAAAAACAAAAATGGAAAAAAATTAAGGGTAATGCTGCTCAACGCCAGAAGTCTAAATCTCAAGATGCAGGCACTCGAAGCACTTCTCAGTATGGAGAACATCGATGTCTGTGCAGTAACTGAAACCTGGTTCAAGGCTCCTGAGAGCACTCCAGCTACCAGGCTATACCTCATATCATGCTTTTCGGCCTCAAGTTCCAGGCCGAACCACAAAGGGAGGGGGAGTGTCCATTTTCATAAAGGACACCTACACCTCTCGATTGGTGGCTACCCATGAAGCATCAGAAACCATACAAGTTTTACTCACCATAGGCAAAACTGCCATACAACTGGTCGCATGTTATAGAACACCCTCCCAATCCCAGGAATCCCATCAAGCATTCCTGAAAACACTGGAGGATATGAATGTCACACCAAACACCATCATATTGGGTGACTTCAACTACCCCAACATAGACTGGGCCCACTATTCTAGCCCTAACACCCTAGCCCAAAGATTCCTGGAATTCATTATCTCAAATGCTATGGAGCAACTGGTCACTTCTCCTACGAGGAGAGATAATATACTTGACCTGATTATCACAAACATGGGGTCCAAATGCTCCACACCGGATATAAACCCCTCACTAGTAAGATCTGACCATAAACTGATCACGTTGAATGTACATATCCCACCCCCACCCCCAGAACAAAAGACTACAGTGAAAAATTTTTCAAAAGCTGACTTTACACTCCTTAAGTCAGAAATGATATCCTTTAAGCCTACTGGGTTAATGGAAACCACATCCCAAAATGCTGAATCCTACACAACAGCCTTCTACGGACATCTCCAAGAATGCATGGATCAAGCAATCCCAACTAAAACCAAGTCCCTCTCCACCAAGGGAAAACGCCCGGTTTGGTGGACCCCGGTTATAAACAAACTGTACAACAAAAGAAGGAAGCTACTGCAGGACAAAGCCAAATCCCACAAGGGAAAGGCTTCCCTGATCAGCACAAGTAAAAAACTACTAACTCTCATAAAAACATCTAAAGCCAACTTTGAGAGAAAGATTGCCAAGGATACCAAAGACAATCACAAGGCCTTCTTCAATTATGTCAGAACCTTGGGAGGAAATTCTCAGATATGCTCTGAGCTGGTACACAACGACAAAAAATTCACTGACCCTACCGACATTGCCAATATTCTGGCAGATAGGTTCAGTGCAAATTTCTCCCCTCCCTCACCCCCTAAAGATGAAGTAATTATCCCTGCTGAATGTAACCTACCTGCCATCTCAGACATACAGGTGAAATCAGCACTCAACAAAGCAAAAAACACAGCATCTATGGGACCCGATGGTATCCCCGGTTGCATGTTACGTGAACTTCAAGATGAACTAAACCCGCACCTAAGAACGCTATTCAATCTTAGCCTCACTACAGGATATGTACCTGAACACTGGCGCACAGCAACAGTGGTCCCACTCCACAAAGGGGGAAATTCTACTGACCCTGGTAACTACCGTCCCATAAGTCTGACCAGCCTGGTCTGCAAGGCTATGGAAAGAATCATCATGGAACTCATAAATGGCGATATTGGGGATCTGCAGACCCTTGATCCCACCCAGTTTGGTTTTGTAAAAGGCAGATCCTGCCTCTTAAACCTGGTTGACTTCTTCGAGACAGTCACTAGTGCCATCGACGAGGGCAAGGCTGTCCACACTGCCTACTTGGACTTGGCTAAAGCCTTTGACACAATACCACACTCTGGCATCATAGACAAGCTCAGCAGCCTAAATGTAAATCCATATGTCACAAGATGGGTAGCAAACTGGCTAAAAAACAGAACCCATAAGGTCAAAATTGCTGGAGCCATGTCAGACTCAAAACCAGTCACGAGTGGTGTCCCACAGGGCTCAGTCTTGGGACCACTCTTATTCGGCATTTACTTCTCAGATGTGAAAGCAAATATGGGAGGACTATGGCTGACAAAGTTTGCAGATGACTGCAAACTGGGTGCCATAGTTGATTCACCTGCTGACACACACATCCTACAGAAAGGTCTCACTGAAACGGACAACTGGTGCCGGAATCATGGCCTCAAACTTAACGCCAAAAAATGTATAGTCATCCCCTTTGGGAAAAACAAAGTACCCACAAATTATCACGTAGACAGTAACCCACTGAATACGGAAGAAGTAATCAGAGACCTGGGGACTCAAGTCGACAGTGACCTCTCCTTTGACAACCATGTTGCCAAAGTGGTCAGAAAGACATTCTACCTTGCCCATCTCATTATGAAGGGATTCTCATCCAGATCAAAGGAGGTCATTGTACCTCTATATTCCTCCCTTGTCAAGCCCATGATTGAATATAATGCTCCATTTGGGATGTATCTCACCCGGCACATGCAACAACTGGAAAGACCCCAGAAGTACCTCACCAAGAGGATCATGGGTCTCAAACATGTGCCTTATCCAGCTAGATTAAAGAAACTCCAGCTCTATTCAGTAGCATACCGCCTGCTCAGAGGTGATTTGTGCCTAACATATAGGGCCATGTCCAACCAAGAACTGATGGACATGCTCCATCTCAAAAATCCAAATCCACCAGAACCACGCGAGCTAAAGATTTCAACCTCTGCACAAATATGAATAAAACATGCTGGAGGGATAGATTCATAACACAGAGGTTACCCGTACTCTGGAACAAAATCCCAGTTCATGTGAGACAGAGCCCTTCATTGGCACTGTTCAAGAAAAATCTCGATGCATGGATGGGAGATCGTAAGTTTACCCAGGGAGTCACCTCAGTGTCACTACTAGACAGAGGTATAGTTTACTAAATAATGGGGTCCCACATGTGTCACTACTAGAGAGGCGCAACTATATAATACGGGGTGGCGTAAGCCACATCACTGTTGGCTAGGCTTGTAAATGCCCCAGGGCAGATAGCCTAGTACACTACTATGAAACTATGAAACATAGCAGCTTGTTCGTATATAATTACAAAGGCCATTTTCAGTGTGTTTAAACATACTTTGTTGGCATGGCAGACGGTTTTCTTAGACCAACTCCACTCGTGTTTGACAATAATATTGCGGAAAACTGGAGAGTGTTTGAGCAAAAGTACAACATTTTTATACAGGCTGCATTTTCTGGTAAAGATGACCATACAAAGGTATTTATTCTGCTTAATTTAGCAGGTTCAGCAGCCATAGAGAGGGAGTGTTCATTTCTGTATGCACCTACTGTCTTTGCAGGAGAGGGGAAAACCATCATATAGTTGTACTAGCTGAGTCAAGGGAGGATCCAAAGTGTTTAAAAAGTAAATTTAGAGAAATGTGTAACCCCCAAACGAATGTTACAATGGAAAGGCACTTATTTTACACAAGAGATCAAAAGCCTGGTGAAACTCTTGCAGCATATCTAACTGATTTGATAAACAAAGCTAAAACATGCAGATTTGGTGATTTAAGGGATGAGTTGATAAAAGACAGACTTATGTGTGGTATTAAAGATGATACTATGAGAAAGAGTTTGCTTTGTGACAGTGATTTAACTTTGAATAAGGCCATTTAGATTTGGCAGATATATGAGCTTACAGAAAAGCACACAGATACTGTATGCTTACAAATGAGAGATGCATGCTTCCAGTAACTTCTAAAGCTCATGCTGATAGTATGCAGCACGTGGTTAAAAGAAACAGGCCCAGGCACATGGCAGAAACTGTAAACCCTGTAACAGTCCCTGGGAAACTCCAGAGCTTTCTAGCAAATTCTAGAGCATGCACACTCTCAGTGGAGAATAAGAGTGTGTCAGCAAACTTTGGATAAATGGTAAACATATAGAGCTCAAAGCTGACACAAGTTCAGAGTGCAATGTTATGTCTGCAGAAACATTTGCTAGAGTATGTGCTGGTGAAAAGCTTGATTTGACAAAGTGTGTGAAGCTTGTTGCTTATGGTGGTGAAGAGATTCAAACTGAAGGCTCAGTAGTACATTCACATGTTACTCTGCTGGGAGAAGCTGCGACTTGTTATTTTATGTGGTCAAAAAGCACATCCAGTCATTATTAGGGCTCAGAGACAGTTTGAAAATAGGACTGCTTTAATTTAATAAGGAAGTCCATCATGTTAGTTTAAAAGACCACTGCTCTACTTCCGCCAAGTATATTTTTCTACCTATGCTGATCTTTTCAAAGACAAACCAGGCAAACTTCCAGCTGTGTACTCCATGAAGTTAGACCCAGATGTCAGCCCAGTTGTCAGGCCAGCCCGGAAAGTTCCAGTAGCTATGCAGAATACAGTCAAAGCTAAGCTACTTAAAATGGTGCAGCAAGGTGTAATTTGTCCAGTTGATGAATCTACTAAATGGGTATCTTCCATTGTGGTAGCTCATAAGAAAAGCTCAGATAATATCAGAATATGTATTGATCCACAATATTTGGATAAAACACTGAAAATACTTCATTATCCAATGCATACATTTGAAGAAGTTGCTACTCTGATGCCAAATGCCACACATTTTTCTATCTTAGATGCAAAGAGTTCATTTTTGGCAGTTTTTGCTTGATAAGAAATCCTTGTTGCTAACTATGTTCAGTACTCCTTTTGGCTGGTACAGATTTTTCAGAATGCCATTTGGGATAAATTCTGCCAGTGAAGTCTTACAATGTGCAATGGAGCAATTTTTTTTTCTGGATATCCATATGCTATTATAGTAGATTGTATTCTAGTAGGAGGTAATGGTAAAGAACATGACAGAAACCTCAAGAAAGTTCTGGAAAAAAGACGTCAAGTGAATCTTAAGCTGAATCCTCAGAAGTGCAAGTTCAGGTTACGAGAAGTTACTTATGTTGGTCATTTGTTTACCAGTTCAGGCTTACGACCAGACCCTTCCAAGCAAACAGCTATTTTTGAGATAACAGCTCCACACAATGTTCAAGCCCTACAACACTTTCTTGGCATGGCTAACGGTCTAGACAAGTTCAAACCAGACTTAAGCCAAGTAGCAGCACTGCTTAGAGAGCGGACATGTAAAGCTGTTTCCTGGTCATGCATAGAACAACACCAGAGAACATTTGATGTCCTGAAACAGAGAATTTTCAGTACACCAACTCTTAGATACTATGATGTTCACAAACCAGTTACTCTTTCCTGTGATGCTTCGAAATTTGGTCTTAATGCAGTCATTCTTCAAGATGGTCAACTTCTTGCCTATGCGTTCAGATCTCTAGTCCAAACTGAAATGCAGTATACTCAGATAGAGAAAGAACTTTTGACAATTATTTGCATGTTCAAAGTTCCATGATTATATTTATGGTAAACCTATCCAGATTGAAACAGACCACCAAACTCTAGTCACTATTTTGAGAAAGCCTATGCATACAGCTCCAGCCAGATTGCAACGTATGATGGCGAGACTGCAGAAGTATAGATTCAATCTTGTCCACACAAAAGGCAAACTTCTTTATCTTGCTGAAACATTATCCAGATTGCCCAGAAATACCACTGAACAGCATGAGAATGAGAAACTTGATTTTGAAGTCATGGAAGTCAGAAATTTTTCTTCCACACATCTTAATGAGCTTAGAAATCACACAGCATCAGATCCTGTTTTACAGGAGCTCAACCGCTTCATCAATCGAGGATGGCCTTCAAAGCAATCTAGTTTACCTCAAGTAGTGCAACCTTATTTTCCTTACAGAGATGAGATTTTGTCTGACAATGGTATCATCATGAAAGGCCCAAAAGTCATTGTTCCAAAGTTCCTGCAACCAGAGTATATTACTAAATTGAATTGTGGCTACCCAGGAACTGATTCTACTAAAAGAAGGGCAAGAGGACTAGTGTTTTGGCCTTCTATGTGACAAGACATTGAGAGCGTACTTTCATCTTGTTCTCTATGTAATAGTACAAAGCCACATCAACAGAAGGAACTACTTCAACTAAACCAGATTTCTGAACTATCTTGGTCAACAGTAGCCACTGACATTTTTGAATGGAATGGTCAACATTACTTGGTGTTAGTAGACTCTTATTCCAACTGGTTCGAGATTGACCTACTTCCTAACCTAGCATGCAGTACTGTCATTACTAAGATGAAGCATCATTTTGCAATGGCACACAGTTTACTAGCCAACAATTCAAAAGATTCTCCAAAGAGTGGGACTTTATCCATGTTACAAGTAGTCCTGAGTACCCACAGTCAAATAATTTGGCAGAATGTGGAGTTCAAAGTGCAAAACAGTTACTTGAGAAGCCAAAACAAGATAATAGTGATTTTTTTCCCGAATCTCTTGAATCTCAGAAATATCCCTCATGATAAACATTTCAGTTCACCTGCCCACAGACCTCTGTTGAGACAAACCAGAACCACACTACCAATTAGCAGTAGTTTATTGGTTCCAAGTGCTAAGAATAACAGATCAGTGAAAGCCCATCTGTTAAAGAAATGCCTATCCCAGAAGTCTTATTCCAATAAATCTAGAAAACCACTCAATCCATTACATGAAGGAAAGACAGTGAGAATGCAAAAGTGCAAAGGTTATGATTGGATTTGAGTTATGAAAAGAGTATGTCCAGAGCCAAGATCGTGCATTGTGGAATCACAAGGAATAGAGTTTAGGCGGAACTGGAAACATTGGATGTCGGTGTCTGAACCTGCACCACAGCACCTAGCTTGTCAGAAAGACTTTTTATCTCAGAGTGTGTCATCCAGCATTCCAGTTCCAGAGGATGTTCCAGTAAATATCCCTGTTCCTGAGATGAATCAAGACATTTCTGATATGAGTTGTTCACCGAAGACTGTCCCTGTTGCTATACTCAGTTTGATTACTATTTTATTAGATCAGATCGCATTTCCAGACAATGTTACAGATACACTGCAACTTGGACATGAACATTGTGTTTGTTTCTGATGTCTATATTATTGCATGTCTTATTCTAATGTCATTTCAATGAGGGCAATCTATATAAGAAGGAGGATGTAGATCAATATATGTGTACAGCTTTAAGAAGGTTTCCAGTGGGTTGCACAAGTGTATAAGTACTGAGCAGGTGTGAGCCTGACTGCCATTTTGTAGTAAGCTGTTGAGATGTAAGCATGCATGTCTGTATAGTCTGTCAGTCAAATCAGTTCATTTATATTTTGTAATGCTGCTATGCATCCTGATGTGTTTCTATATAAATAAGCATATAAACAAACTACCCCGCCTGTTTGTCATCTATACTAGAGAGGGAAGACTGACAACACCCTTCCCCATTTGCATGTCAGATCCCTAATAGATGTATTTTGCATTATTCATGTAAGGATGCTTATCTCACACTGACATCCTCCCCATTGTTATGTCACCTTGTGTGACAGTCACATAAAACACACTGTGCAGTCCTTACTGTACCATATAGATATGTGACTGGTGTTGCTGCTACAACCATCTGCTATTGACATGGCCTCATATGCTCTACATTAGGTTATTTCACTTGTCCTCTTTCCCTGCATTCATTCCTGCAATTCATCTGTGTGTCCCTAGGCAATACACACACTTTCCCTGAGTGTTATTTTATATGGGAGTCCATGTACCATTACAGATCATTTACATTGCTTCAGTACAGCATGCTCAGAATGGGATATCACAATACTCTGCACTGTAGATACACTGTCCTGCATGGTGCTTGGACCATATACTTCACATTCATACCTTTCAACTGTCCAGATATTCACACGATGCCCAGATGTGTTTTTTATCAAATTTGTGGCTTTCTGCCATACCACTGGGATGATCTCAGGACTGGTGTGACTCATTATGGATTGAAGTTAGAAAATAATGACAGACATTTGAGTTTCAAGCTTCATGCTCTTCAGAAAATTCATGTTAATGTCAAACCTATTATTCTATCAACTTTCTCAGTTTGTAGGAGCAATATTTAAAAGCTATCCCTATTTTTGGGCCTTTGTCCCCCTATTATTTATGGCTTTGCCTAGATTTCTTGCTCTAAGATGCTGAGAGGTGTGTTTGAGTTTCATACTTCAAAACCTTCAGAACTTGTACTTCTACCACATTTCTGTAAGGCATCTATGTCAAATATGTCCCTATTTCAGGGTCATTGTCCCTGTATTATGTTGGCCTTTGTGCAGATGTATTGAACTAAGAGATTGAGAGCTATCTATGAAGCCCTGGTGATCACTGTAGCATTCCACAAAAAGGCACAGACTGTAGTACTCTGGTTTAAATAGAATTACTATATGTGTTCACTTACACGGTTTCCTGGCCAGCAACAATGTTGCTGACCAAGAAACATCTCATAGACACGGTGCGTGGCATGAATATGCATTGCATTGTGGTATGTGCTGCTACTGCTCACTGCACACCACATGCGCGCACACACACACACACACACACACACACACACATCTAAACACTCTGTAGGCTTCAGGCACAACCTACACAGAGTTTATTGAATTGGGGTATGTGTTTCATCTCTGACATTTTAATTTAAATGTGCACTTTGGGATTATTCAAAACCAAAGTCAAAGTTGTAATGATAAACTGAGTATGTGTGTCATGAGGCCATGAATAGAATACGCATTTACATTTCTGTGCTTTGCAATATGAATAAATATTCTGCATTAGTTAATAAACTTCAAAAGACTTTCTGTGAAGATTCCTTCCCATTACAGAGCTGTGACACATTTAAGTTTTAACAAATCTGTGAGGTGTCTGTGTGTGTGTGTGTGTGTGTGTGTGTGTGTGTGTGTGTGTGTGTGTGTGTGTGTGTGTGTGTGTGTGTGTATTGGCAGGATGTGTGCATATGAGTGCATGTAACTATTCACAATGTCAGTTTTATGATAACCTGTTATTTTAATTATGCAATTAGAATGCATGTGTTTGCACTTTCTGCAAGTTTAATTTTCACATTTTAATGTTTCTTTTAATTAAAAGTGATACACATGTGAGCATAATTCTCAGCTTGCATTATTATACTGCTGTGTTAAGATATCCATGACTATGAATCATGGGTCTTTGCAAGTTGCACATTTTGGCACCTTTTGAATATTAATCAGATATAATAATCATTCTTTCTGCAGCTCCTACACACACCCACCTACCCATGTTTGAAGAGCCCAAGCATGACAAATATATTGCAGCATACTTTTTGTTAATTTGTGCTACAGTAGGCATCACAGCTTTTGGAAATGCAGTGCATATAAGCATAACTTATAAGCACATCTCATTCAAAGGGCAGGTGTAAGCCCTTTCACAAAATTCTGAAATGGGAGGTCTGTAAGTAGTCAGCATTTAAAATTATAATTCCTCTTCTGGCTACATCGGTTAGGGGAAACAGGAACTGATGAATGCATTCCTTCTTCAGCTGCAAAAACTGTACAGAAAGACTAGAGCTGTTAAATTAAGAAAATTAATTTCTAAACTTTAGTACCAAATTATCATTAGTTAATAAAATAGTATAGAAACATATGTTTCAGTAACTTGTTCTATTCAGGAAATGATTTCTGTAAGTTATAAATATGTTCCAAATGTTGATATACATCTTCAGGTCATTTCAATTAAATAGTATAAAAGAATGTTTAAATAGCTACTTCTATATCATGTTCCATTACAGATTATGAAAACAATGTTTGCAATACACCCTGTCACACTCTCATTTAAAATCCATAGCACAAATAAACCTAGATGACACCCCAGCAAAAAGGAAAGCTGCGCTGGGGATAGTTTACCGGAACTTTCATTACCAATGCATTATTTTTTTCAAAAAAGACATCTCTTACTGAAACTGGCCTACTGTTCAAATAGCTCAGTTTTGTAGCCTGGGTCCTGGCCCATTAGTAGTTATCACATATAGTGTTTTCATTATTTGTCATATGTGAGATATGTCTTTTTAACAGAAACCCTCATCCCTTATAATGGTCGAGGATAACATAATGGTTAAAGTGTTTACAAGATATAGGGTTTGATTCTCACCTTTTAAGGGAAATTGGCTAGGCTTAACATGATCTTCAAGAGCAATTAGCCTAGTACTTACCTATGGAATGCTCCTTCCATATGTGGCAGTCTAACATAAGCAGAACTATTCTTATATTGTACTCTTTATTTGACATTTCACTTGTTTCCTGTCTTCCTTTCTTCACACCCTGTGTAACGGAGCTCTGTTTTTTGTAAAACCACTTGGTGAATTTGTACCTTATAAGGAAGGCATACAATATAGCATTCTAAAGCAATGGCAGAGCACTGTTTGAATGAACATATGGTTTTGGTTATTTGGATGTTGCAATTTTACTGCAGCTGATTCACAGTTGTCTATCAACACAAGATGCCAAACATAAACCCTGAGGACAGAAAAGAGCAGCATGTAGTTCCCTTAACCTAGACAGAAGGTAAATAATACTTCTGCAGTGGTAGGCAGCTTTGTGTTAGTGTTGTAAAGAGAAGAGGCTAGGCATTAGACAAAAGGATAGTCAAGTGAGAAAATATTTACCCTTCATGCTCGGTCACTTGAATGCAAAAATGCTGACATAACCTCTGGGAACGAATGAACAGAGGTAAATAATAACTGGCTGATTTAAAGTACATTTTACATGAAGGCCGTACATTCACAAACCCTGTGGTCAGTTTCTAAAAGGTATCTTCTGTATTAAAGGAGAAACATACATATAAAATGAAATACCTAATGATTTTGATAAGAGGCATTAGATACCTTACATTTGGCACAAATGATTAAGGCCACAAACTTTAAAAAGCTACTTCCTGTAGTCCAGAGTATGATTCTATCAGCCTCCATTAGCATACGGAATGACTCTGAGAGAGTCATTTAACCAGGTAGTGCTCTGAGGCATAAAGGAAATTGGGTCTGGCTCCTCAATGGCTCCCTGGACAGCATGTTTAGTAACCTTCTATGAACAAAAATGTGAATGTGACCTGGCCTCTTGGTTCAGGGATAAGATGTCTATTTGCCTGTCATGCTGGTGAATTGGAATTGGCTTCTAAACTATAAAGATGGAGGTCTGCTTGGTGGGTTGGTTAGAGCAGTGCAGGAAAGGTGACACAGAAAAGAGAATCTCTGTTATTGTTTTTGTTTGTTTGCTGACATACTCAATATAAAACATCTAAACAAAACCAAACATAATGGAGGGACAAAGGTCCAGAAAGAGAGACATATTCTAAAATATTGCTCTTATATACTTAAAAGTTGCTGGAATAAGAAGTTTTCTGTTAGCATGCATTTTTGGAAGAATATGAAGTTGAACCTGAGATATCTGTCATTATTTAATAATTTCAACACCCAGTGGCTTGCCAGAAAACTACAATTTTTATGAAGAACAGACCAAAACAATAAGGCAAAAATGAAGACACTTGAGAGGCATGACTGACAGGATTTTGTGAGGAACAATGCAGAAATACAAGGAAAATCAGGTACATTTCTAATTCTTTAATTTTGCAGAATGTGCCTGATTTTTCCCATATTTTGCTCTGTCTTTCAGCATATACTTATAAAAAGTCTGGCCACTTCGTAATTGATACTTCAGCAGCTAGAATTTTTCTGTTGGTATATGCTCAAATTACAAAGGGCACACTGGTTGGGCTGTCAAATCAGCATACTCATTTTTGAATACTTATGAGTAATAATTGTATAATATTGAATGAAAACCAAAGTGATATCAGGAATGCAAGTGTCCAAAGATTCAGAGACTCTTCACATGAAGTGTGACAGTTATAAACAATAAGATGGGATATAAAGACTGTATGAAATATGTAACAGATTATTTAACAGATTGTGATATAGTATAACTACATGAAAAGTGTTTACTACAAAACTTTCATTTGCAGAATTTATGGAAGAGATATTAAGCACAAGGAATGCAGCAATACAAAGAGTGGACTTATTACCATTGTAAAAATAATAGCAGTTATATTAATTGAACTATAGTTAAATACACTGTAGCAGAAATTAGAAAAAAGAAAAGAAATATTCAACTTGTATGTCTCCCAGAAGTAAAAATGAGAAAAAAAATGAGCGCAGTTGGGAGATGATAAAACAAGTAGCAAACAATAACATATTGTCATAGGAGGAATGTAATCCAATAATAGTTTGGGATTTACTGCACACAGAGACCTTTTTATGAATTACTTTGAATATTTATCAATAATGGGCAGATGTAGAAGCCAAATGGTAAATATATATAGTTCTATTAAGACTGCTGGGAAAATTTTGAACATTTCAATATGCCAACTGCTGGTACAACATACAAAAACAGAGAACACTAGATTGACTTTAGATTACATTATTTTGGAAAAAGAGTGTTGTAATGGATTATAAGGTCTAAGTTATAATAAGAATAGAAAGTCACTATTTCTATATTGAGACCGAGACTCACATAAAAGAAAGACGTAAACAAGGGCAAATGAGTAAAAAATTTTGAAAATAAAAATATAATAAAAGCTTGGTGGAAGACAAGCAACCAAAAATTGATATCCAAGGATATGCAGATACATGAAAGACTGTATACGTATTTAAGAATGTTTAGAGTACATGAATATGAGAACAATTTCCTAATGAAATCAGAAGAAATTAGAAAGGTTATTTTGGATATTTTGGATAAAGTTAAAAGAAGAAATAAAAAATTGAAAGGAATGCAATGGCTGGTTTGAAATGGCTTGTGAATTTCAGGAAGGATAATTACATAGTATACAAGTTAAGGAAAATGAAGAACAGGAAGATACAAAGCAATATATAAAACCTAACTGGAACAGATCCTTAAGGTAATAGAAAAGAAAATTAATTTTGAAAACTGATAGCACATTACATTAAAAGGAACATACAGAAGGAAAAGCATCAAATAATTGAATAATGTTTAGAATATTATATAAGCAAGTTTAATGAGAGCAAGCATGCATTGTTGCAACAATCAGGAAAGACTGCAGTAGCTCAGATATTTCAATACAAGCAAATTAAAAAGTAAGCACATGGGCTTGCTGAAATATTGAATGAGTTATATAAAATATAAAGAACATTTGTAGAGATTTTTAGAATTGCAGTTTTTGAGAATTAGATAATAAATCAACAATAAATGCTTGCTTTATTATAGCAATAACCCACGCCTGGGTGTGGGTAATGCTGGATTTACCCACGGTTGGCGTGGTTTGGTCCCGAGGGCCGAGGACCAAACAAAGACAACCGTGGGTAAATCCAGCATTACCCACACAGAAGTGGTTATTGCTATATAATGCCATTATTTAAGAAAGAAATAATTACTTTTCTTAAATAATGGCATTGTATAATGCCTCTTTGCTGCCCTTCGCACCTGTCTGGTGTTCGCGGTAGTTCTGATGTACTGCATGCCTCGCAGTACATCAGAGCTGTGGGCAAAAGCAACGGAGAACGCAAGTTCTCCGTTGCTATCTCGCTATGTTAAATGGGTTTAACATGGCGAGACAGCTTTAAAATAAGCAACGGAGATCTCTGTTGCTTATTTTAAAGCTGTCTCGCTATGTTAAACTCATTTAACATAGCGAGACATTAAAAAGCAACGGAGATCGCAAGATCTCCGTTGCTTTACTAATATTCGCTATGTTAAAGGAGTTTAACATAGCGAGACAGCTTTAAAAAGCAACGGAGATCTCCGTTGCTTTTTAAATCTGTCGCTATGTTAAACTCTTTTAACATAGCGAGACAGTGTTTTATACTAACGGAAAAAGTCCGGGCGACCGGACCTTTTTCCGTTAGTATATTGAGGGATTTACAACGGGCACGCTGGTTGGGCTGGCCAATCAGCGTGCACGTTTTTAGGGTAGGCATTGTATAATAAACAATATTTAACAGAAAATGTTTAAGATTAATGATAAAGCATTCATTTGTTTTGTAGATTTACAAATCGCATGCAACAAATTTAAACAATTCATTTGTGGCTCATTAATAAATGTGTTTTGAGAGCAATATAGTGGACACTGGGCCACAGTCTCTGTGTCATGTAAGGACTAATATACAGAAGACATTTGAATTGAAAAAAGGGTAAGGCAAATCTGTAAGTTAGTCAAATAGTTGTTTCTAATAAATATGGATGAAATAATTAAACAAAGTCATAAAATCAAAATATATATCAAAACTTGGGAAGGAAAACCATCCAATAATCATCTGTGGTGGTGATTTTTACTTTCTTTAATTATTCATCCTGTACAGAGTAAGCAAATATTCTAAAAGATGCATCAGATGAGTGCAGCTTGAGAACATATTATAATAAAAGTAGAAAATAGAGGCTAACAAAGGGAAAAGTGAAAATATAATCTGTAGATAAATAAGAATGAAAGAAACAAGTTGGCACACGTAATTATTTAGGATTTTTGTTGGACAGCACATGTACGGTGTTTTAAATTTGAGAACGAACACATGATATATCCATTGTATGGGTCTGATAAACTATATGGTGTACATAGCCTGATTCCACTCATAAGTTCTACTAAGAAATGCCTGATAGCAAAACCCAGAAAAGGAGAAATGCTAAACACTAATGCCCACATACAGAAGCGTAAACAGCAAAGTGTAATGTTTTATATATATATATATATATATATATATATATATATATATATATATATATCTAAACAGATAGATATAGATATAGAGAGATATGGGTTCCCTGCATTTGACAATGTATATCTGTTTGAGAAATGCAAGGATGTGATTTAATGTCAACAGTACAGATGGCCAAATGTTAAATATGTTGATGGTATTAATGTTGATACAGTAAGTGGGTTTGAGGAATGAGACTGTGTGTGTGTGTGTGTGTGTGTGTGTGTGTGTGTGTGTGTGTGTGTGTGAGAGAGAGAGTTAGGGTTAGGGGTAGGTTCAGGGATGATTGAAGGATAGGTGCTGCATGTTTATGAGTTAGTGTACTTTAAAGTAAGGGTTAGGTTAGGGGATAGATGTAGTGATGTTTGTATGCTTGTGAGTGCTTGTGTGTGTGAGTTTGTCTTGTGTAGTGGTAGTGTTATGAGAAGCTTTTAATGACAGTAATGTGTAGGGTTAGGGGAAGGGGCAGCATTAGGGTTAGGGTTAGCACCTATTACTAAGGTGGTGCAGGGGGAGTAACATATTTGTTGAGGTGACTGAAAAGCTAAATGTAGCAAATTAAATGAAAACTAAAAAAGAGAAAGATAGAAAAACTATATAAAATGAGTGTACTAAAGTCACGGAAAGATGCAGAAAGTTGTATAACTAATAATACCCATTTGTTAACTAGGTTGGTCGTCAGGAAACACGGTCCCTTTTCAAGGCCTATCTAGGGCTACTACATGGGTAAGGGATTTGCTCAAGTTCATATAGTTAAGAAATGAGGGCTGTGGGAATCAAACCCTGTACCATGGGAAATGCAGCTCACAACCTTAACCCTCTGTAAAAAATTGTAGATTTGGATTGTAAGTTGAAATTCATAGAGAAGTAGCCAGAGAATCTCTACCTGACATACAGCTAGACAAATTTCTGTCAAAAGTGCAAAACCACATACAAAAGCAAGTACAGGAGCATAAAATAAGATAATTACTGTTAAAAAATAAAGAAGTGTTCTGAGAAATGCTTGGGATAACTAAAAGGATACAACATAAATAGCATACAAACAATACCTTATGGAATACCAGAGTCACATAAACAATTAGCTTGAAAAGACATTCAAAAGATGTTCTTATCAGGAGTAACAGAAGAACCATAGACTGAACAGAGAGGCCAAATGGTTCCAGTTACCTAAATCTCCTAAAAGCATTAGCTTCTGCAATGGTTTTAGAAAACTGAAAAAGATGTCAAATCTCATGGCCCTCTCATACCCAGAGAGCCGACGAAATTCACGATACTTGGTAGCATTAGGTTTAACCAAGGAGTACTGCTGGAACCACTTTTTCCTTTTGCTAAAGAAAAAAAAAATCCTTTCTAATCCATGAAGGTTTGCTTCTTTACAAACTGCTATAATTTGTCCTATGCTTCATCCACATTTCACACACAAGTGGATAAAATAAGAAGCTACACTAACAATATACTGCTAAATGATCTGGTCATTCATTCATTCACTCATTCCTAGGACTGACTGTGAGTCTTATTTACCAAAGATGCAGGTGGTATTAAAATCTCTGAGGAAAGTAGGTTTGACTGAAAATACTAAAAATGCAAATTGGGCATGCTGGAAGTCAAATGCTATGAATGTTATATAGGAAAAGGGGTAGAAAACCCCCCACAGCATAAAAATGGAGGCTATAACAAGTTGAATTATATCTTCCAATAAACAATAAAAACAAAAACAAAAAAATCAATGTAACAGCATACTGGTAAATAAACAAAAAATAATAAAATGCCATGGGTCTACTTTAGATAAATGAAAACGCAATCTCTCCAATGCTCAAATGAGTGAATAATCATAACATCGGAAGTGGTATTTTGGGATCGCAGTACAGTGGAGAGTGGGATATTTGCCCTTTCCTTACTGTAGTGTGACCTCGGAGTAGGAATATATATTTAGTGGGGGGGTGTGGGGGGCACAGCCCCCACAATACAAATGTTGATGTTATGATTACTCGCTCATATGAGCATTTGAGAGATTGCATTTTCATTTATCTGACATAGACCCACCACCACACAGGTAGACTCAGACACATTTAATGAATCAATTCACAGTTTAAGCGCTTTCGTTCATAACAACACTGAACTTCATCAGAAACTAAACTGTAATAAAAACAAAATCCCTTATGTGACTTTAAAATTAGTGGCACAAATCTTTAAAGTGATGCCATCATAAAAAACATGCTATAAAAATGTTGCCATATGGAAACTTTTTAACCAAAAAGTATAAATAAAGAAATATTAAATATCAAAACCAATTTTTTATATATAAAACTCAATCTACATTTAAAACTAAGATAAACACACTGATCTTATCTTCAAAATTGGTTTAAGTGAGATCAACTCATTAATCTCAGGCGCCAAGTGGAGTTCAACAGGGTTTGCCAAGAAAACTCCCTTTTCTCCACTAGGGTCTCCCAATCACCACCCCTTTGAAGTTGTTCAGCCTTTTCCAAAACTGAAAAGGAAAACTTTTTTAAGCTCTTTACATAACAGACTATAACAGTAAAGGGCATTAAAATGGTGTGCCTTATCGATAGCATATATATGCTGGTAAATCCGTACCCTCAAAGGACCAATGGTCTTGCCAACATAAAAGGCTGGACAAGAAGAGCACAGTGCAATATATACCACACCCTTGTATTACAATTATACTTGTTATTGATCATGATGCAACCTGGGAACCCATGTATTTGAAAACTGGCACCTTTCAAAATAAACCTACACTGCTTGCATGAGCCACATTTTTTCATCCCCCAGTTCCTCTTGTACTTATCATGACACCCTCCATTCCATTCAAAGATGTTCCTAAGACTCCTATTATTTTTATAAACAAATCGAGGAATGGTACCCAGCTTGACAGTTAACCCAAGGCTACCAAACACCGTACTCCAATGGTTATTAATAACGACCTTCAGGGAATCAATATCCCTGCTATATGGTAAAACCATTTCTCGGGAAAGTTCATTTGAACTAGTTGACTCATCAATTCCTTGGTTGTCATAAACCTTATTGGTATGTCCAGTGGATCTTAAAATTGGCTGATACCTCGAATGTCTATGACCTGAGACATATTTAGATACTTGATCCAACATATCCTGGGGTACCCCCCATCTCTGAACATACCACTCAATGTATAAATTTCTTTATGAAATTGGACATCATCAGAAACCAGCCGGCTCAATCTAATGAGTTGACCTTTCACCAAATTCTGCTTTTGCCAGACAGGATGTTGACTATCAAAATGCAAATAGGAAATGGAGAAAGTGGCCTTTGTAAAAATGCTGGATTCTTATATTTGATTTTTAGAATCCTTGTATAACATAATATCAAGAACATTGATCATACTTTGATCAGAATGACAAGTGAATTCTAAAAAATCAGTAGAATTGTTGAAAAAATGCATAAATCCAGATAATTGTTCATTATTACCACTCCATTAAATAAAAATGTCATCCAGGTATCTTAAATATACTTTCAAAAAGGATGAAAAAGGTGAATTAAACACAATAGAAGTCTCCCATGACCGCAACAACATGTTGGCAAAAATGGGGACAGAAGCTGCTCCCATGGCTACACCTCTATGTTGCTTAAAAAAGTTCACCTTCATAGTATACAAAATTATTGGATAACACTAATTCCATACATTGCAAAACCAATTGAACATCCGTGTTTCCTAAATTTGTCTCACTGGTCATAACATAATGAAACAACTTCAAACCTTCCTCATGGTATTACCGAAAATAAATCCTTAATGTCGATGGTGACAAATATCGCATCCTCAAAATAAGATATACCGGAGATCACCTCCAGAAAGTCCCAAGAGTCCTTCAGCAAATGTTTTTTTTATCAACTGGAAATGTTTTTAACTTAAAATCCACAAACGTGGCCAAGGGTTAAGTTTTAGACCCCCAATAAAAATAAAAAGAAAAAAAAGGTGAATAATTTCCTTGGATTAGTAAGGTAATATGGATAATGTGTACCTAATTTTTGAAACTATTGCCTGACCTTTCACGTCTCACAAACTGGAAAACTCTTCTTAGAGTGCAATGATTTAGTGAGACACTGCATTTAATGAACAGAAAAGACTATTACATCCTGATGCAATGTTACTGACTACTAATATTACTCAGGAGTTTACTATGTATACCAATGCATTTCAAGTAAGTGTGAGAGTGCTATTATCGTGGGATATTCTAAGTAAGGAGCACCATGTATGCGACATTAGTCAAAAGTAAAGTAAAGTAAAGCTGAAAAAAGTACTCACTCATCAAAACAGAATGTGTACAAATGAAGCTATTTAGTACACAAGCTGAACAATTAATAAAGGTTAGGTTAAACATGGAAATCAACAACAGATTTGATAAATATTTTTTTACTTTTTATTTAACATTTGTTTTGCCAGGATAATCCGAATGGGCAGTTAGTGTCCATTTTCATCAGAGTCCTGGGGAAAAAAGCTCCAAGACGTTACAGTGTAAATAGATGGTTATTAAAGAATACCAGTTAGTAGGATGTGGTTATTAAAGAATAACAATTAGTAGGGTGTGGTACTTAAAGAATAACAGTTAGTAGGATGTGGTACTTAAAGGATAACAGTAGGATGTGGTTATTAAAGAATAACAGTAGGTTGTGGTTATTAAAGAATATCAGTTAGTAGGATGGGGTTATTAAAGAATAACAGTTACTAGGATGTGATAATTAAAGAATAACATTTAGTAGGATGTAATTAGTAAAGAATAACAGTTAGTAGGATGTGGTAATTAAAGAATAACAATTAGTATGATGTGGTAATTAAAGAATACCAGTTAGTAGGATGTGGTTATTAAAGAATAACAATTAGTAGGATGTGGTAGTTAAAGAATACCAGTTAGTAGGATGTGGTTATTAAAGAATAACAATTAGTAGGATGTGGTAATTAAATAATAACAGTTAGTAGGATGTGGTTATTAAAGAATAACAGTTAGCAGGATGTGGTAAAGAATAACAGTTAGTATGTTGTGGTTGTTAAAGAATAGCAGTTAGTAGGATGTGGTTATTAAAGAATAACAGTTAGTAGGATGTGGTTATTAAAGAATAACAGTTAGTAGGATGTGGTTATTAAAGAATAACAATTAGTAGGATGTGGTAATTAAAGAATAATAGTTAGTAGGATGTGGTTATTAAACAATAACAGTTAGTAGGATGTGGTAGTTAAAGAATACCAGTTAGTAGGATGTGGTTATTAAAGAATAACAATTAGTAGGATGTGGTAATTAAATAATAACAGTTAGTAGGATGTGGTTATTAAAGAATAACAGTTAGCAGGATGTGGTAAAGAATAACAGTTAGTATGTTGTGGTTGTTAAAGAATAGCAGTTAGTAGGATGTGGTTATTAAAGAATAACAGTTAGTAGGATGTGGTTATTAAAGAATAACAATTAGTAGGATGTGGTAATTAAAGAATACCAGTTAGTAGGATGTGGTTATTAAAGAATAACAATTAGTAGGATGTGGTTATTAAAGAATAACAATTAGTAGGATGTGGTTATTAAACAATACCAGTTAGTAGGATGTGGTAGTTAAAGAATACCAGTTAGTAGGATGTGGTTATTAAAGAATAACAATTAGTACAATGTGGTAATTAAATAATAACAGTTAGTAGGATGTGGTTATTAAAGAATAACAGTTAGTACAATGTGGTAATTAAATAATACCAGTTAGTAGGATGTGGTTATTAAAGAATAACAATTAGTAGGATGTGGTAATTAAATAATAATAGTTAGTAGGATGTGGTTATTAAAGAATAACAGTTAGTAGGATGTGGTAATTAAAGAATAGCAGTTAGTATGCCGTGGTTGTTAAAGAATAGCAGTTAGTAGGATGTGGTTATTAAAGAATAACAGTTAGTATGATGTGGTTATTAAAGAATATCAGTTAGTAGGATGTGGTTATTAATGAATAACTGTTAGTAGGATATGGTTAATAAACAATAACTGTTAGTAGGATGTGGTAATTAAAGAATAACAATTAGTAGGATGTGGTTATTAAAGAATAACAGTTAGTAGGATGTGGATATTAAAGAAAAATAGTTAGTAGCATGTGATTATTAAGGAATAAAAGTTAGTATGATGTGGTAATTAAATAATAACAGTTAGTAGGATGTGGTTATTAAAGACTAACAGTTAGTAGGATGTGGTTATTAAAGAATAATATTTAGCAGAATGTGGTAATTAAAGAATAACAATTAGTCTTCTTCTCTTTATTCAGCTTTCTCCCAGTTAGGGGTCGCCACAGCGGATCACCTGTCTGCTCATAATTGGCAATGGAGTTTTACGGTGTCGAGTTGCCAGCACGGCACCCAACCCACCACTGAAGGCACACGCATGCACACACTCACATCTAGGGCCAATTTGGAGTGTCCAATCCACCTACAGCATGTCTTTGGGATGTGGGAGGAAACCGGAGCAACCGGTGGAAACCCATGCGACCACAGGGAGAACATGCAGACTCCACACAGAAGGCACCCCACATGAGGATCGAACCGGAGAACCTCATGTTGTGAGGCAACAATGCTAACCACTGCACCAACGTGGCCGCCCAAAGAATTAGTAGGAGGTGGTAATTAAAGTATCAAAGTTGGTAGGATGTGCTTATTAAAGAATACCAGTTAGTAGGATGTGGTTATTAAAGAATACCAGTTAGTAGGATGTGGTAATTAAAGAATACTAGTTAGTAGGATGTGGTTATTAAATAATACCAGTTAATAGGATGTGGTTATTAAATAATAACAATTAGTAGGATGTGATAATTAAAGAACACCAGTTATTAGGATGTGGTTATAATACCAGTTTGTAGGATGTGGTTATTAAAGAATAACAATTAGTAGGATGCAGTTATTAAAGAATACCACTTAGTAGGATGTGGTTATTAAAAAATACCATTTAGTAGGATGAGCTTATTAAAGATTAACAATTAGGAGGATGTGGTAATTAAAGAATAACAGTTAGTAGGATGTGGTTATTAAAGAACAACAATTAGTAGGATGTGGTTAGTAAAGAATAACAATTAGTAGGATGTGGTTATTAAAGAATAACAATTAGTAGGATGTGGTTATTAAAAAATAACAATTAGTAGGATGTGGTTATTAAAGAATACCAG
This sequence comes from Protopterus annectens, assembly GCF_019279795.1. Classification (NCBI taxonomy): domain Eukaryota; kingdom Metazoa; phylum Chordata; order Ceratodontiformes; family Protopteridae; genus Protopterus; species Protopterus annectens. The sequence goes on from NC_056749.1 coordinate 833,870,320, forward strand.
TTAGTAGGATGTGGTTATTAAAGAATAACAATTAGCAGGGATGTGGTAATTAAAGATTAACAATTAGTAGGATGTGGTTATTAAAGAATAACAGTTAGTAGGATGTGGTTATTAAAGAATAACAATTAGTATGACTTGGTTATTAAAGAATAACAATTCGTAGGATGTGGTTATTAAAGAATAACAGTTAGTAGGATGTGGTTATTAAAGAATACCAGTTAGTAGGATGTGGTTATTAAAGAATACCAGTTAGTAGGATGTGGTTATTAAAGAATAACAGTTAGTAGGATGTGGTACTTAAAGAATACCAGTTAGTAGGATGTGGTTATTAAAAAATAACAGTTAGTAGGATGTGGTTATTAAAGAATACCATTTAGTAGGATGTGGTAATTAAAGAATACTAGTTAGTAGGATGTGGTTATTAAAGAATAACAATTAGTAGGATGTGGTTATTAAATAATAACAATTAGTAGGATGTGGTTAGTAAAGAATAACAATTATTAGGATGTGGTTATTAAAGAATACCATTTAGTAGGATGTGGTAATTAAAGAATACTAGTTAGTAGGGTGTGGTTATTAAAGAATAACAATTAGTAGGATGTGGTTATTAAATAATAACAATTAGTAGGATGTGGTTAGTAAAGAATAACAATTATTAGGATGTGGTTATTAAATAATACCAGTTAGTAGGATGTGGTTATTAAAGAATAACAATTAGTAGGATGTGGTTATTAAATAATAACAATTAGTAGGATGTGGTTAGTAAAGAATAACAATTATTAGGATGTGGTTATTAAAGAATAACAATTAGTAGGATGTGGTTATTAAAGAATATCAGTTAGTAGGATGTGGTTATTAAAGAATAACAATTAGCAGGGATGTGGCAATGACAGTTAGTAGGATGTGGTTATTAAAGAATAACAATTAGTAGGACGTGGTTATTAAACAATAACAATTAGTAGGATGTGGTTATTAAAGAATAACAGTTAGTAGGATGTGGTTATTAAAGAATACCAGTTAGTAGGATGTGGTACTTAAAGAATGCAAGTTAGTAGGATGTGGTTATTAAAAAATAACAGTTAGTAGGATGTGGTTATTAAAGAATACCAGTTAGTAGGATGTGGTAATTAAAGAATACTAGTTAGTAGGATGTGGTTATTAAATAATACCAGTTAGTAGGATGTGGTTATTAAAGAATAACAATTAGTAGGATGTGGTAATTAAAGAATAACAGTTAGTAGGATGTGGTTATTAAAGAATACCAGTTAGTAGGATGTTGTTATAAAAGAATAACAATTAGTAGGATGTGGTTATTAAAGAATAACAGTTAGTAGGATGTTGTAATTAAAAAATACCAGTTATTAGGATGTGGTTATTAAAGAATAGCAGTTAGTTGGATGCGGTTAATAAAGAATACCAGTTAGTAGGATGTGGTAATTAAGGAGTACCAGTTACTAGGATGTGGTTATTAAATAATACCAGTTAGTAGGATGTGGTTATTAAAGAATAGCAGTTAGTAGGATGCGGTTAATAAAGAATACCAGTTAGGATGTGGTAATTAAGGAGTACCAGTTAGTAGGATGTGGTTATTAAATAATACCAGTTAGTAGGATGTGGTAATTAAAGAATAACAGTTAGTAGGATGTGGTTATTAAAGAATACCAGTTAGTTGTTGCTGTCTTTTGGCTTTTCCCGTTTAGGGGTCGCCACAGCGGAACTCCAGTCTGCTAATGATTGGCAGTAGATTTTCATGAACGCCGAGGTGCCAGCTCAATGTCCAAGCTTCAACGAAGGCATGCCCATTTACGCATGTCTTTCAAACGCCCACCCAACCATGGGGAGGACATGCAGACTCCACACAGAAGGCACTCCCTGCACTCCAGCCGACAGTCGAACGGGAGATCCAGTTAGTAGGATGTGGTTATTAAAGAATAAGAATTAGTAGGATGTGGTTATTAAAGAATAAGAATTAGTAGGATGTGGTTATTAAAGAATAACAGTAGGATGTGGTTATTAAAGAATAACAGTAAGTAGGATGTGGTAATTAAAGAATAACAGTTGGATGTGGTAATTAAAGAATAACAGTTAGTAGGATGTGGTAATTAAAGAATAACAATTAGTAGGATGTGGTTATTAAAGAATACCAGTTAGTAGGATGTGGTTATTAAAGAATAACAATTAGTAGGATGCGGTAATTAAAGAATAATAATTAGTATGATGTGGTTATTAAAGAATACCAGTTAGTAGGATGTGGTAATTAAAGAATAACAATTAGTAGGATGCGGTAATTAAAGAATAATAATTAGTAGGATGTGGTTATTAAAGAATACCAGTTAGTAGGATGTGGTTATTAAAGAATAACAATTAGTAGGATGTGGTAATTAAAGAATAACAATTAGTAGGATGTGGTAATTAAAGAATAACAATTAGTAGGATGTGGTTATTAAAGAATAACAATTAGTAGGATGTGGTTTTTAAAGCATAACAGTAAGTAGGATACTGACATTTTTAGAAGGCATGACAGTTGAATGCAGTAATAGTAGTAGGATAAAATGATAACATATAAAAGGCAAAAACAGTTAAATGCAATACAAACTGACAGTACAGTCAGGAGATCACAAATCTTAATATACTAGCACAATATATGTTCATAAGGTACTCAGAGAATGTACATTTTTACAATTTTTACACAACATACAATGCACATAGGTGGACCACGATGACAATGAAAAATATGCATCAAAGGCCTCAGGGGTTAACTTGCCTACAGTCGGATGAGGATTCAGGGGATTCATTGCAGTTGCAAAGAGGGTTAGCATAAAGGTGTGATTTAAGGAGGTCTTTAAATGTGGTTGTGCGATTTTGTAGCCTTAGTTCAGGAGGTAGGGTGTTCCATGCTTTTGCTACCTCATGGGAGAATACTGCTTCTCCAGAGTGTTCTTGCATGGATTGACTTCAGTCAGGGCTTTGTTACTGGATTGTAGTTCCCTGTTGGAGATGTGGAAATTTAACATGCCAGCTAGGGCAGGGGTTCCCTCAGGGTGGTATAGGTTCATAGGTTCATAGGTTGGTGCTAGGCTATCAGCCCTAGGGCCTATACAAGGCTAGCCATAAAGTACAGTTTTGTACCTACCATAAATGTAGATGTTCGAGGATCCACATTGCTGCAGTCCTTACTATTGGGTAGTCCGCTGTCCCAGTCGGCCCGAATACCAGAGTATATGGCTGACGTCGGTCAGGGCGCATTAGACTGACGTCAGTACGTCAGGGTACTAATGCGCATGACCGACGTCATATCCTCAGTCTTTTCTTGCCCCAGATGTCAGAAGACCCTAAAAAGACAAGGCCCAAAATACCTGCACCAAAATTATGTACAATATATACAAAAATATATATACAAAAATATCAACAGATAACCTCACCTACACAACCACCCCTAAACACAGAGGGGAAGGAGGGAGGGTAAATTGGACTGCAGCAATGTGGATCCTCGAACATCTACATTTATGGTAGGTACAAAACTGTACTATGTTCTTCGTTCCACATTGCTGCAGTCCTTACTATTGGGTAGAATCCCAAAGCAGAGGTAAGGGAGGCTGGCAAATCATAAAGAAGTAGGAGCTGACAACATGCCCTGCAAAACAGCTGTGGCAAAACCAGCCCTAGACTTAGAGTAGATAGGAAGATGATAATGCTTAGAGAAAGTATGCACTGAACTCCAAGTAGCTGCCTCCAAAATATCTTTAGTTGCCACCCCCCTTAGAAATGCTGTTGAAGTGGCAGTAGCCCTAGTGGAATGAGGCCTAATCCCAGCTGGAATCTCCTTGCCATGATGGGAATAACAAAATGCAATGCAAAACCCAATCCACCTAGAAATAGTTTGTTTTGACACAGGCTTGCCCTGTGAACTCAAAGCAAAAGAAACAAACAACTGCTGAGACTGCCGAAAATCCTTAGTCCTGCTCAAATAATAACGCAATTGCCTGTGTACATCTAAAGTGTGCAAAATCTTTTCCCCTTTATTTTGGGGGTCTGCATAAAAAGTAGGCAAATGAATAGTTTGGTTTAAAGCCACACTAGAAACTACCTTAGGCATAAAGGAAGGATTAGTACGTAATGATACCCTATCCTTATGGAAAATCAAAAAGGGCTCTACTGCCATAAGGGCCTGCAACTCAGACACCCTTCTTGCAGAAGTAATAGCCAAAGAAAAGCAGTCTTCCATGACAAGTATTTCAATTCAGCAGTAGCCGCAGGCTCAAAAGGTTGTAGAGTAAGTTTTCCAACACAAAATTGAGATCCCAAGCAGGAGTAGGAGCTCTACGTGGGGTCTTATATTCTTTGCCCCTCTAAGAAACTGCTTGAACAAAGGATGCGAAAACAATGGTGGGTCACAATCATAGTGAGCTGAAATTGCTGCAGCATGAATCTTAATGGAAGAGAAGGACAAACCTTTGTCCAATAACTCAGTAAGATATTGAAGAGCCACACTCAAATTAGGCTCAGAAACCTCCAAATTCTTTGCTGTACTCCAAAATAAAAATCTCTTCCATTTTTCTGCGTACACTTTCCTTGTACTAGGTCTTCTAGCTTCCATAATCACATTTAAAACTTGTTGAGGAAGTTGAGACCTGCTGTGTTTCAACACAGAATATGCCAGGCTGTTAGATGGAGAGAGTGAAGCTTGACATTGAGCAGATGACCGTCCTTCTGAGATAACAGATGAGGAATCAAAGGTAAAGGCCATGGAGGCTTCCTTACCAGACTCCTTAGTAGTGGGTACCAGTGTTGCGAGGCCAATCTGGAGCTATCAAAATCATCCTTGGCTTGTCTTGTCTGACTTTTAACAGCACCTTTGGAAGAAGAGGCAGAGGTGGAAAGGCATACACGTGAAGGTTTTTCCAACTGAAAGACAGAGCATCCACTTTCCAAGCTGTGCGATGAAACCCCTTTGTGCAAAACTTTGGCAGCTGGTGGTTTAGTGGAGAAGCGAACAGATCTATGTCTGGAGTTCCCCATGACACTGTCAATTTCTGAAATACATGAAGATCCAGTTTCCACTCGTGGGGATCCATGATTTGTCTGCTTAACACATCTGCTAAGGAGTTCTGTGCTCCTGGCAGAAACCTTGCCTGAAGAGTTAGTTGCAAGCTTAGCGCAGTCTCCCATAAAATCATTGCTTGCCTGCATAGAGGATAAGAATGTGTTCCCCTTGCTTGTTGATGTACCACATGACAGTTGTGTTGTCTGTTAGAATCAACACCTGCCCTGGAAGAAGTAACTCCTTGAAAGCCATTAATGCAAACTGGACTGCTAACATCTCCTTCATGTTGATATGTAGATGCTGTAGTCTGGCAGGCCACTTGTCTTGTATCCACTTTCCATTTAGATGAGCTCCCCAAGCAATGTCCGAGGCATCTGTCGTTAAAATCTGACTCGCCTCTGGCCGGGTCACAGAGAGTCCTTGTTTAGGTGACATTCCTGAGCCCACCACAAAAATTCTTTTGAAGGCAAGGTATTATTTGGATCATAGTGTCCAAATCCTGTTAGTGCTGTGTCCATACATTTTGAGATACCATTGTAGCTTCCTCATATGCAGTTTGGCATTGGGAAGCACCAGAATACAAGATGCCATGAACCCTAATGCTTGAAGGACTGTCCTTGCAGTCAGCACGGACTGATGAGATAGTTGATGGAAGTAAAGTGATAGACTCTTTTGTTTGTCCGGGGTAAAAAGGCCATCTGGGCTGCTGTATTCAGTCTCACACCCAGAAAGCACATGTCTTGAGAGGGTACTAGACTGGACTTTATTTCGTTCACAGAATACCCTAGGCATCTTAGCACTGCTATAACATATTCCAGATGCTGTAGAAGGTCTTCCTTTTCTTGAGCCAGAATCAGGCAGTCGTCCAAGTAAGGATAGATTTGAATTCCTTGTAGCCTGAAGTAAGCTATCACTGGAGCCAGAACCTTTGTGAATACTCTGGGCGCAGTAGATAAGCCAAAGGGCAATGCAGAGAACTGATAATGAGAATTTCCAGCTCGAAACCGCAGATACTTCCTGCAACTTAGCCTTATAGGCACATGAAGGTAAGCTTCCTTGAGATCTAAAGTTACCATCCAGTGATCTTTGCCCAGCAGAGGTAAAAGCTGTTGTAACGTCAACATCTTGAACTTGGGAATGTCCAGATAAGTGTTGAGGAGAGATAAATCCAAAATTGGTCTCCACGTGTTCCCCTTCTTTGGTACTAGGAACAGGCGAGAATAAAATCCTAGGCCCCTTTCTGATACAGGGACTGGCTGAATGGCCCCTATCTGGAGTAACTGAGAAATTTGCTTGTGAGCCTCTTTTCTTTGTGGAGGAGGAACGTCTGGCATGCCTTTGAAAGGGGCAATGTATGGAAATAAAACCTGTAACCGTGGTGAATGATATCCAACACCCATCTGTCTTGAGTAATTAAATCCCAATTTTCTTTGAAAAGAGACAGTCTTCCTCCCAAAGGAGCTGCCAGACGAGAATCTACTGGCAGCTGAAAAGGCAGGTCATTGGGTCTGTTTACGAAAGGACTGACCCCTGCCCTCACCAGAAGTCTGAGCAGGAGAACTCCTGTTCTAGGCCTAAAAGAACCTTGAGCCCTGCCCCTACCACGTCTAGACCTACCCCTAGACTGGGAATCATAAGCAGGATATGTCCACCCCTTAGCAGGCCAATTTCTACCAAACTGGGGAGGCTGCACCTGCAAAAAATCTTTAACAGTTTGCATAGACTTAGCTTTGTCCTCCATTTTCTTTAAAACTGCTTCCACAGGCGAACCAAACAACACATCAGACTGTAAAGGAGCATCCAAAATCCTTGTCTTAACATGCTCAGCTAAATTCTGATCCCTCAACCAGGCATGCCTGCGAAGAACAGAACTAGTGGCAGCCACCCTCGAGGAGGCCTGTACAGCATCAAAACCACATTGCAAAGAATGCTTACCCACTTGTTCAGACACATGAACCAAATCCAGCAACTCTTTACACTCAATACCTTCCGCCAAAGCATCCACCTTAGATTTCAATTGTGAAAGGAGATAATTTTGATATTTTAGCATGTGAAACTGACAATTCAACGCTCTCATGGCTAGAGTGGAAGAAGTATACACTTTCTTTCCCCACCTATCCAAAGCCCTTGCCTCTTTATCAGTGGGAACAGGATTTTTAACCACAGAGGCCTTAACACCTTTAGGCCCCTGAGAAACAGTTTCTGGGTCCGCCCTAGGACTCTTAAACAAATACTTATGAGCTTCGGGCACCCTGTAGTACCTATCAGGTTTAACAGGAGCAGGAGGCAAAGAATCAGGGTTCAGGGAAGCCTCTGCAAAAACATCTTCCACCACATTCAACACAGGAGGTATAGCTAAGGGCCTATGCTGGGGTAAAAACAAGAATTCCCTAAGCCTTTTCCTGGAATCAGAGTAATCCTGGCCTTCCCATTTAAAGTGCTCCCTCATGGAATGCAGAGTCCCTGAAAAAGAGAAATCCTCAGGAGGAGAAGCTGTAGGAGTGGAATCATCCACATCAGAATCAGAATAAGGAGGATACTCCTGCAAATCTTCCGCAGAAGACACAGAAGCCTCTGAACACTGTTCAAAACTATCAAACTCCTGATCCACCCTAGGCCTCTTATCAGGAGGGGGCATAGAACCTCTAATCATAGTAATCAAATCTTCTGCCATTTTAAGCATATGTTTCTTAGGTACAGAACCCGAAATGCTAGGAGAAGCCCCCCCTGAAGCTGAACTTGGCCTACCTCTCAAAGAAGTTTTGGCAACAGAAGGAGAGGCTCTAACTACCTTGGGAAGAGAGGGAAGAACAGTTACCTGAGAAGCCCCCTCAGCCTGGCCTACCTCCTGAGAAGGCACATCCTGTAACAGTAAAGTTTCTGCCTGAGACTCCATAGAAACTCCTGGCAAAACCTCCGGCTCCACTGAGCCTTCTAAAGAACCGACGTCCGGGACTGCCGGTTCATCAACCCTAGGCTTCGCTGTTTTGTCCTTGCGCTTCTTGGTCGAAGCGGGCCGGAGCATCCGACGGCATTTTATAATTGCAACGCTTCCCAAACACTAACCTGGCACAGTCTAACCTCCTCTTAATAGTGCGTTTGTTAAACCTAGCACAAGAGCGGCATCCAACAACGTCGTGCTCAGGCCCTAAACAAGGTATACACAAGGTATGGTAATCCCTATGAGGTATCTGTTTCCCACAAGAAATACAGTTATTCACTTTTTCTGACGTCCGGTTAAATACTGAGGCAAGAAAAAACCAAAATGTTCCCCAACGGGGTACTTAGCCAACTCTGATTCGGTCTGAAACTCCGGTTTCGGAAATATCTCAGAACGCCAACCTGCACTCGCAAAAATGCTTCTGCATCGGACCATGCGGCAAAAAAGACTGAGGATATGACGTCGGTCATGCGCATTAGTACCCTGACGTGCTGACGTCAGTCTAATGCGCCCTGACCGACGTCAGCCATATACTCTGGTATTCGGGCCGACTGGGACAGCGGACTACCCAATAGTAAGGACTGCAGCAATGTGGAACGAAGAACATCAATTCCCTGGCTATTTCTTTCCACACTATTTACTTCCCTGAACTCCTGTCTAGCAGGGCGACTGATGTGAACCTGGCACAGTCTAACCTCCTCTTAATAGTGCGTTTGTTAAACCTAGCACAAGAGCGGCATCCAACAACGTCGTGCTCAGGCCCTAAACAAGGTATACACAAGGTATGGTAATCCCTATGAGGTATCTGTTTCCCACAAGAAATACAGTTATTCACTTTTTCTGACATCCGGTTAAATACTGAGGCAAGAAAAAACCAAAATGTTCCCCAACGGGGTACTTAGCCAACTCTGATTCGGTCTGAAACTCCGGTTTCGGAAATATCTCAGAACGCCAACCTGCACTCGCAAAATGCTTCTGCATCGGACCATGCGGCAAAAAAGACTGAGGATATGACGTCGGTCATGCGCATTAGTACCCTGACGTACTGACGTCAGTCTAATGCGCCCTGACCGACGTCAGCCATATACTCTGGTATTCGGGCCGACTGGGACAGCGGACTACCCAATAGTAAGGACTGCAGCAATGTGGAACGAAGAACATCAATTCCCTGGCTATTTCTTTCCACACTATTTACTTCCCTGAACTCCTGTCTAGCAGGGCGACTGATGTGATCCCCAAGTTGAATTTCCTTTCTCCCATCCAGTCGTCAAGGTTCCTTTTGAAGAGGGCCAAGGAGGCGCTCTGCTTGACATGTATGGGCAGTCTATTCCAGAGTCTGGGGAGTCTCTGTGTCAGGAACATATCCCTCCAACATGTTTTGTTTATTGCGATGACAAGGTTTAGATCCCTGGAGCGTATGGCTCTGAGGGATTGGGATTTCTTTAAGTGTAGCATGTCCAACAGCTCTGGGTTTGACATGGCCTTGTATGTTAAGCAGAGCTCGCCTCTGAGTAGACGATATGCAACAGAGTATAGCTGGAGTTTTTTAAGGTAGTCAGCATAGGGCATCTGCTTTAAGCCTGTGATTCTTTTAGTGAGGTATTTCTGCAGCCTTTCCAGTTGTTGCAGATGTCTTGAGAGGTACACACCAAATGGGGCGTTGTATTCTATAATGGGTCTAATGAGGGATGAGTACAGTGGGACAATGACCTCCTTTTTTCTGGATGAAAAGCCCTTAGTGATGAGGTGTGCCACATAGAAGTATTTCCTGACTGTTGTGGCGATGTGGTTATTGAAGGTGAGACCACTGTGCACCTGTGTCCCCAAGTCTCTTATCACACTTTCGGTGTTTAGTGTACTGCCACCTATGTGGTAATTCACGGGTACATGATTTTACTCATAGGGGATAACTATACATTTCTTGGCATTGAGCTTGAGCCCATGGCTCTGGCATCAAGCATCTGTTTCTGTAAGGCCCTTTTGCAGAGTATCCACATCATTTGGGGATTCAATAATGGCTCCCAGTTTGCAGTAATCTGCGAACTTTGTTAGCCAGAGTCCCTTAGTGTTGGCCTGTACTTCAGAGAAGTAGATGCCAAACAAGAGTGGTCCCAGGACTGAACCCTGAGGTCCTCCACTCGTTACTTGTCTGGAGATGGATTTGGAGTCAGCTACTTTTACAGTTTGGGTTCTGTTAGTAAGCCAGTTGGCAACCCATCAAGTGACGTAGGGATTAATGCCCAGCTTAGTAAGCTTCCCTAAGATTCCAGAGTGAGGGATGGTGTCAAAGGCCTTGGCGAAGTCCAGATAGGTTGTGTGGACTGCCTTACCCTCATCCATGGCTCTGCAGACTGATTCGAAGAAGTCAATTAGGTTCAGGAGACAAGATCAGCCTTTCACGAACCCAAACTGTGTGGGGTCCAGTGTTTGAAGTTTGCCAATATCTTTGTTTATAAGTTCCATGATAATACGTTCCATGGCCTTGCAGATCAGGCTCGTCAGACTGATGGGCTGGTAATTCTCAGGATCCAAGGTGGATCCCCCCTTGTGGGGTGGGATAACTGTAGCTGTGCGCCACTCAGTGGGCACGAAGCCTGAGGTGATATTTGGCATTTGATGAGCTATGTTGAGTTAGTGGTAGCTTAGCAAGTTTGGAAATCCTAACTAGTGTAATTTCCATAGGGATTGGCAGTGGTGGGAGTGTGACTTAGCATTGGCTGTGAACCTAGCTATCTTGTTGTAGCATGTGGAGAGTTTGTTCGGGTCATTTTATTAATGTCAGTTAGAACTGGGGAGGCATAGAGTAATGTTGATAAGAGATGAGTTCTAGCTATTGCAGTCCTAGACTTGGAGATTAGGAACTGTTTGTTACAATAGAGGCATCTTAGCTTTTTGTGGACTTTAGAGATGGCTTGGGATATGTGTTTATTGTATTTAAGTTGTTAATCAATTGTGAGGGCTAGTAGTTTGGCCTTTGGTACTGGGGTGATGGGGGTGTTGTTGACTGAGAGAATGGAGAAGGTGGGGTCATTGGCCTTAGTTGGGTGGAATAGCATTAACTGTGTTTGTTGGGGGGATTTAGTATCAGTTGGTGATTGTTTAGCCAGTTCTCTATCTCAGTGAAGGACTCTTGGGCTTTACTTTGCAGAAGATGGATGTTGGGTGCCGATTAAATTAGGGTCATATCATCAGCATATGGGACAATATCAGTTTTTTGCTAAGTGGAGTTTATTTGTAAATATGGTAAACAGAAGGGGGTCTAGGATTGAGCCTTGGGGGATGCCACATGTGATGGGGAGTGGGGGATAGAGAGTTGCTCCATTTGACATATTGTGAGTGGTTGCCTAGGTAACTGTTGAACTAGTGCAGGGTGGGATTATCGAGGTTGAGTTTGGAGAGGCAAGCAAGGAGTTTATTGTGGGGAACTGTGTTAAATGCCTTGGATAAGTCTAGAAAGGTGGTGGAGAAAAGTTTTCCTTGGTTCCTGTATGAGTTTATCATATTGGAGAAATTAATTAGGGCAGTAGTGGTGCTATGGGATGGTCTAAATCAGTGTTGGGTCTTAGATAGTAGGTTGTTGGACAGTAGGTGGGTAAGGAGTTGGTGGTGGATACATCTTTCTAGAATCTTTGATAGGGTTGATACAATAGGAATGGGATGGTATTTGGAGAGGTCGGTAGAGGGGCCACCCTTGTAGAGGGGGATGATATATGAGGTTTTACAGAAGGATGGAATGGCGCATTCAGTAATAGAACTATTAATTAGTAGGGAGATGGGGTAGGCAATGGCCTCAGATGCAATTTGGAGATATTTGCCTGGTAGATTGTTGGCAGTGAGAGTGGTTGGTTTGAGTTTTGCTAAGAGTTTATGAATGGTTGATGTTGGTAGTGGTTTGAGTGAGAAGGGGATAGAGTTAGTTTGGCATTTTGGGGGTTGTGGTTGGGTTGTGGGTGATATATCATTTATGAGTTTCAGTATGAAAGAGGTAAAAAAGTTGTTGAAGTTTGAGACTACATCAAGTGCTGTGCCTTCAATGTTTGGTGGCAGTGTAGTGGCTTCTCCAGGCTGGCGGATGTTGTTCACTGCAGCCCAGAGATTCTGTGGGTTGTTACTGTGTTTCTTTTGTAAGGAAATATAGTGATTTTGTTTGTCCAACTTGACCTGCCTTTTTTCTTTTTTTCTAAGTTCAGAAAAGGTTTGCTTACTTTCAGGTGTTTTGTATTGTTGCTAAATTTTCCAAGCTTTACCCCCATCCTTTAGTAAGGTCTTTGTGGTTTTCTTTAGCTGGGGGCAAGGTTACTGTGTACCCTAACTGTTTGAGTGGGGCTAATTGGTTTAGAATCTCTAGGAATGTGGAGTTAAAGTATTCTACTGCATTATCCAGGGGGAGGGTTTTGAGGAGAGCCCAGTTGCAGAATTTTAGGGTTTCTGAGAATTGCTCTGAGGGGAAGTTTTTTCGGGAATGAGTTTGTAGCAGGGAGGGTGAGTTAGTACATTTAAGTTTGTGCAGAAGGAGAAAAGTTGGATTGTGGTCACTGAGAGAGTTGGGTAGTATTCCACATTGGTGGACAGTGTTGGGCTGATTATTGAGGATCCAGTCCAAGGTGGATTTCTTTTTGGTGGTCTTGTCAATACATGTGGTGAGTGTATGAGCTGGGTGAAGTTATATAGGTTTATGTGGCTAGTGGCTGGTGGTGAGTGTATACTGTTCCAGTTGATGTTGACATTGCCTAGGACTATAGTTTCTTGGGAGATGGAAATGGAAGCCAAGTGGAGTATGGATTCTAGGGTATTAAGGTTTTCCCCTAGTGGTATATAGATGCTGAGTAAGTTTAGTTGTTTGTGCTGGTTGAGAAGGAGTTTGGCAGATAGAGTTTCATTCAGCATTGTTAAAACTTGTGGTTTCTTTTTGTAGGAGCTGGACTTTTAAGTTGGATTTGTAAAGAAGGGCAATGCCTCCACCTCTTCTATGTGCTCTATATACTCTTAGTATGTTAAGCCCAGGTGGGGTTACAGAGTTGTCTTTAATATGGGGCTTAAGCCATGTTTTTGTAATGATCATTATATCCGAGTTGTATACAGAAATAGTTGAATGCAGCTGTTTTGTTTTGCTCATGATACTACAAATGTTTAGTTTCAGTATAAGTATTTCATTGGGTTTATGCTTAAATGGGAGGTTGGGGATGGGTGGGTGGGTCATTGGAGATAGTTGTTGGGCTGGGGTTGGGGTGGATGTCCCCTCCTAGTAATAATTGAGCTGGTATGTTGGTAATGGTTTTAAGGTAGAATACTGTTAAGAAGTGGAGACTGAGGTTGGGGTGTTTTTTGGATTGTGAGGTGTAATGAATTGTAGAGACGAGTTGAAAGGGGAAAGGGTGATGGGTGGCTGGGTGTGTTTATATGTATGGAGGGGTTACATGTGGTATGGGTAATGTTGGGGGATTTGATGCAATGTAGACTGAAGAGTCGATGGTGATAACAGGCACTGATGGAGATTAAATAGAGGCAGATGGATAGGGAGAGTAGAAGTATGGGGATGGTATGGTAACGGGAGTGGGGAGTTTGGGTATAGTGTCAGTGAGGTCTATGTATTGCAGGGAAGTGGGTGGGGGGAGAGAAGGGTGTGTGCAGTGTTGGCTTAGAGGAGTAGTAGAATGTGTTTAGAAATGGGTGTGTTGAGAAGAGGGGGATGGTAGCATACTGGTGTGTGAGTGTAGCTATTTTAAAGTTGTGCGCATGTGACTGGGTGGTGGGTGTGGTAGGTGAGACAAGTGATGTGGGGTAAGGATAAATCTATGTGTAGTGGGGACTGGTGGGAAATGGGGGCAGGGTAGGGGAGTAGACTGAATCTGAGCATTAGCGAGGGTGAATGGAGCGGGGCTGCACCAAACTGTGTAGGTAGGTGACTACCAGGGTTGCCAGACGTCCCTATTTGGGCGGGACTGTCCCGAGATCAGCAGCCTGATCCCGAGTCCCGCCCTGCCGGTTTAAATCCCGGCCAGCCTCCGCTTTGTTTGTTTTTTTTTTTTTTTTTTGATTGTCGCGTATACCTGGCATACGGGCCAATCAAAAATTGCTAAACACGGAGCTTCTTGTGTTCCGCATTAAACACGAGAAGCTCCGTGTTTCATTTGATGGCCCATATGCGGTATACAGGCCAATCAAAAATAAACACAGAGCTACTTGTGTTGAATGCGAAACTGCAATGCATTAAACACGAAGCTCCGTGTTTAGTGCAGAGTTACTGAGTGAGCTCAGTTCTTTAACGTGGAACTGTGTTCGCATTAAAGACCTTTTTTTTTTTTTTTTTTGGTCTTCACTTGTCTTCTTTTTTTCTTTGTCCCTACCTGGGGGTCTGGAAATCTGGCAACCCTGGTGACTACAGAGACAATCTGTAAACTTAATGGCAAACAGAATGTGTTTAATGGAGGAACAAAGATAGGCTAGTGATCAAAAAAATGGGAAGAATAGTCTTGCCAGAAGCCTAATAACTTTCAATAACTTTCCAGGGGTCAAGTATAACAGGTAAAATTTTAAAAGTACTGGACTGTCTGACGTGGGGGAGGGCAGACAGAGAGAGGGAGAGAGCAGCTGGGAGGGTTACAGTAAGGGTCCTAGGCTTAGTTGGATAGCTAGTAGGGAGTGGATGGGGCCTTCTGCTAGAAAACACTTTCCCACTGCCAACCCTGGTGGAGTGCTAACAATAGGTATGCAGAAAATTAACCTTTTATTTTGCTTGAAACTAGGAGCCTGAGTGGTTGCTTGTTCATAGGGCTGCAAGCAGGAGATTGCTTGTTGGATCTTGGGTCCCAATGTGGTTTTCTTATTCACGCTCTGTGATTACAAAAATGGAGAAATGTCAGTATTAAAATTGCAAACACACCAAAGGTGAATGAACGCCAGGAATACAGGATACTGTGCTGGAAACACTTAATTTATTGACATAAAATAGGTTGAGCGCTTTCTACAGAAGTAAATCTGTCTTCTTCAGAACATCATAGCATGGAATCATGACGCTTATATATCATAATTGAAGTAAAAAGCCCGCCCTAAATTGTAATTAAACAATAAATCAATTATTAAAACAATGCTATCTTACACATTTCATACAAATGCAATGTATACATCTTGCTACATAACCACACTAAAATATAGTTCATATAATTTACTGAACCCTACTAATCTAAAAAGCAATAAATATCTAAATCACTATTTTATATATACTAAATAAGCAAAATCACAAATTATTAAAAACAGTTGTATAATGCCATTTGATTATTTTTCTAAAAGTGGAATAAAATGCCTTCTAAAGTGGCTATCAATCAAGATATGTATAATATATATCAATCATGATATTGGTAGAAAAAATATTTGTGAGTTGAATTTATAAAATAAAATATATATATATGTAACATATTGCCCAATGCATGTAACACATTATGTGACATATGATATATAATATATAATATAATATATGACATACAATATAATATGGAATGCAAACATTATATAAATACTGTAATGAATATAACAACATATTGCACAATTTATTGAACTAAACCCTGACTAGTGGTTTTGTAGGAATCATTTCATTAAGGCCTGGGGGGGTGGCTGCATCCAACCTTATCTGCCACCTGATTTCCGTTCCCCAACAACAGCTTTTATGTTACCCCTCGGGGTTGGGGAAAACAACATCTAGAATTGCAAACTTGAATAGCTTGCACTGTGGACTATTAATAAGATGTCTTGATAGTGCATTATTAATGTCACACTTCCTTATACAGTATATATGATCATATATCCTGTTTTAAGACAGGTCCGTCTTACCCACATAGAAACTCTTGCAGGTTTGACAAACACTTAAATATATAACATGCTTAGATAAACAATTACCATTAGAAAACCAAATCTTACTCTTTAAACAATTGTTCAAAGTGATGTTGGGTGTATCCAAAATATAATTGCAATAATTACATTGGCCACATCTTCTAGTGCCTGTCCTCTTCACATTAATGTTTTTCTGGAATTTAGATTTTAATTCAATTATTCTTTTTAAGTTATTTCCAGTTTTATACACGAAGTGTGGCTCATCAGTAATCTTGCTTTTAATGGTCTGATCACTGGTCATGATATTCCAATTTGTGGTAATAATCTTTTTTACCTCTTTTGAATATTTACCATATTGGATAATACATGACCTTGTGTATGTGTTTGTATTTTTGCTCTCAGCCGCTTCCCTCTGACCCGCTATATTCGAACTAATATCTCCTGCGGGTGTAGATTTGGATATACCCACCCCCAAAAGTGGCTTATATTTTAATCCCCATTCATTCTTGACATATCCTGTAATGTCTTTCACCATATTGGGTGGATATCCCTTGTCCAAGAACAATCGGCCAATATATTCCAATTCTTGGTCCACTATATGTCTCTCAGTAGTCATGCGTGCAGCACGAATGCACTGCCCTTGATAATGCCCCTCTTGGTGTTATATGTGTGTGCACTACTATAGTGCAGGTAGCCATTACTGAAAGTATCTTTTCTGTGGATTTTGGAGTGAAATTCATTGTCCTTGCTGTAGATCTGGACATCCAAGTAATTTATACTGTGCCTATCATATTGATGGGTGAATTTGAGGTAATCCGTAGTATTGTTGATGTAACTAATGAATTCATACAATACTTCAACTTCACCTTCCCAAAGTATAAAGATATCGTCCAAATAACGGACATATCTTTTAATAAAGGACATCAATTTGAATTTAAAATGAATTCCACTTCCCAATCCAACAGTACCATATTGGCATAAATAGGAGCACAGGCAGTGCCCATGGCTACCCGTTTTCTGTCTATAATACTCCCCTCATAATAGATGTAATTATGGTCTAGAACAATGTCCATAAATTCTGTGAGGAGGAGATGTCATCCTGGCCTAGTCCACTCACCCTGCATACTACTAATAAATCTAGATATTCCGTCATCCTTAGGAATACAGGAAAATAAATCCTGTACATCTATTGTCACATAAATTAATCTGGGGGACCATAGTTCCTTTTTAAACAGGCCCAAAAACTCCCAGGAGTCTTTCATAATATGTTCAACTATATCATAAATATGTTTGAGTTTATAGTGGATGACTTGTCCAAAGGTAAAGGCTTTACTGGCACTGCCAGATATGATAGGACGAAAGGGTGGATCATATATATCCTTGTGGACCTTAGGAATGCCCGTAATAGTCGCCAGAATGGGAAATTCAACTTTAAGAAATCTATATAGATCTTCATTTATTCTATTTTCCACTATGAATTCTTCTAAGTATGAATCAATTCGACTGTGGGCTATGTTGACCTCATTTATAGAAGAGGGAGTATACTGTGTGGAATTATTTAGAAGATTGAAAATTTTACTTTTATATTGTTCCTGATCATAGAATACTATTCCCCCACCCTTGTCCGCAGTAAGAATCACGAATATTATTGTCACACAGTGCTTGAATAGCATCCATCATGTCATTACCAAATTGTTGCCCTTTGTATTTGTACTTACATTTGTTATATAAGGAATATACCTCAGTATTTACTACATTTTCAAAAGATGTCAGTGTGTTACACATGGGTGGAGTGAAAGTACTCTTTTCTTGAGTCCCTCAATCTGATTTGAACTAATACTGTTCTGATTTTTAAAAATATACCCAAATTTAATTTTCTCATAAACAATTTTAATTCAACTAGGGTATCTGTTATATCAAACTTGGTGTCAGGTATAAATTTCATACCCTTAGAGAAAATTTGAAAAATTCGTAATACCGGATGAGAAGTATAGTTATAAATCTTAATATCTCCACAGGAGTGTAGAATACTATTTTCCTTGGCATCTGAGTTAATACTTCCCTCTGTAATACTATTAGGAACAACATCTAAATATCTGGGGTTGGAATTATGAAGATTCACTGATGGTTGTATCTCCGGTTCCTCCAGGAGTTCTTTCCTCTCCCCTTCGGTTCCACCGTTCTCCATTTGTCCCTCCCATTGTCTAAAAAACAGTCATCTTCCCAGTTGTATTGATTAGGATGTCCTTCATCCTGTACAACTTCACTAACATAAGCAGCAGAGCGATTTGTGTATCTATTTTTTGTAATAAATTTACCATCATGCCCATTTTTCCATCTGTAAGCTGTCCCCTTCTCATATTGTACTATATCCCTTTGTAGTTTTTTATACTTCCTTTCATAGGTCTTTTGATACATATTTTCCGCATATTCATATTGTTTAAAATAAAGTTTGTCCCACTGTGTAAACATTAAATCATCCTTAATCTGTTTATCCAATCTGTCTATCTCATTAAGCAACGTACTAATTTTTGAATCATTACATTCCACAATAAATCTGATAAACTTCCTACCAAACTCATCAAACATATCGTTGCAAATCTTGATATTCTGTGCATTCATTTCAATCCCCAATGGTTCCTTAAAGAACCGCAGCCCCATGGGTACAATCCCACTTTCCAAACATTTGTGCAAATATAAATTTTCAACCTGAAGGTTTTTAACCTTTGTTAAATTGTTACCAAAAGTAAAAATTAACTTTTTCAAGGATGGGTGATTCCCTCCTTCACCAACAGAATAAAAATTTGAAACCGCTTGTGGAATGTCCTTGAAATCAAGCGGCATATCCATAAATTTATCTAAACAATAATCTTGTCTTTTCAAACGATCCACTTGAGTAGATGCAGCAACTTCATTGGAAATTACAGTACCTTTCTTAGGTGCCTGAATGGCCTTTCCCTTTGTCCTCCCCACCATAAGTACGAACCGGTGGAAGACGTTTAGGTTTGGCACCTGATATGAGACAACGGTCGTCTTCTGTGTTGTCTACATTGCCTGTCGTAGTATTTGAAGCTGAAAAAAAGCCACGGCTGCCCCCTTCGTCACATACATCCTTCCTCGGTGTTCGCCTGGACGGTAAAGGGGAGGAAAACCTCCTCTGTGCGTTAGGAATATCGTCGTCACTGGCGTTACCCATAGAGGAGCGGGTGAACGTAGCAACCTGCGGGTTAGGTTGAAACTGTTTATTTGGAGCAGTACTAGCCGGCGTCAGTAGTTCAACAAGTCTAGTAATTTCCCTCGAAGAATGGTCATCTCAGAATGAATTTTATCTATCTCGTCCCTCGAAACGGGATTGGAAACATTAAGCATCTCCTGCATGGAATCCATCGAAAACAACGTAATAAAGATGATAATCCCAGCGAAACAACAAAATTGCAAACACACCAAAGGTGAATGAACGCCAGGAATACAGGATACTGTGCTGGAAACACTTAATTTATTGACATAAAATAGGTTGGCGCTTTCTACAGAAGTAAATCTGTCTTCTTCAGAACATCATAGCATGGAATCATGACGCTTATATATCATAATTGAAGTAAAAAGCCCGCCCTAAATTGTAATTAAACAATAAATCAATTATTAAAACAATGCTATCTTACACATTTCATACAAATGCAATGTATACATCTTGCTACATAACCACACTAAAAATATAGTTCATATAATTTACGAACCCTACTAATCTAAAAAGCAATAAATATCTAAATCACTATTTTATATATACTAAATAAGCAAAATCACAAATTATTAAAAACAGTTGTATAATGCCATTTGATTATTTTTCTAAAAGTGGAATAAAATGCCTTCTAAAGTGGCTATCAATCAAGATATGTATAATATATATCAATCATGATATTGGTAGAAAAAATATTTGTGAGTTGAATTTATAAAATAAAATATATATATATGTAACATATTGCCCAATGCATGTAACACATTATGTGACATATGATATATAATATATAATATAATATATGACATACAATATAATATGGAATGCAAACATTATATAAATACTGTAATGAATATAACAACATATTGCACAATTTATTGAACTAAACCCTGACTAGTGGTTTTGTAGGAATCATTTCATTAAGGCCTGGGGGGGTGGCTGCATTCAACCTTATCTGCCACCTGATTTCCCGTTCCCCAACAACAGCTTTTATGTTACCCCCTCGGGGGTTGGGGAAAACAACATCTAGAATTGCAAACTTGAATAGCTTGCACTGTGGACTATTAATAAGATGTCTTGATAGTGCATTATTAATGTCACACTTCCTTATACAGTATATATGATCATATATCCTGTTTTTAAGACAGCGGTCCGTCTTACCCACATAGAAACTCTTGCAGGTTTGACAAACACTTAAATATATAACATGCTTAGATAAACAATTACCATTAGAAAACCAAATCTTACTCTTTAAACAATTGTTCAAAGTGATGTTGGGTGTATACAAAATATAATTGCAATAATTACATTGGCCACATCTTCTAGTGCCTGTCCTCTTCACATTAATGTTTTTCTGGAATTTAGATTTTAATTCAATTATTCTTTTTAAGTTATTTCCAGTTTTATACACGAAGTGTGGCTCATCAGTAATCTTGCTTTTAATGGTCTGATCACTGGTCATGATATTCCAATTTGTGGTAATAATCTTTTTTACCTCTTTTGAATATTTACCATATTGGATAATACATGACCTTGTGTATGTGTTTGTATTTTTGCTCTCAGCGTCTTCCCTCTGACCCGCTATATTCGAACTAATATCTCCTGCGGGTGTAGATTTGGATATACCCACCCCCAAAAGTGGCTTATATTTTAATCCCCATTCATTCTTGACATATCCTGTAATGTCTTTCACCATATTGGGTGGATATCCCTTGTCCAAGAACAATCGGCCAATATATTCCAATTCTTGGTCCACTATATGTCTCTCAGTAGTCATGCGTGCAGCACGAATGCACTGCCCTTGATAATGCCCCTCTTGGTGTTATATGTGTGTGCACTACTATAGTGCAGGTAGCCATTACTGAAAGTATCTTTTCTGTGGATTTTGGAGTGAAATTCATTGTCCTTGCTGTAGATCTGGACATCCAAGTAATTTATACTGTGCCTATCATATTGATGGGTGAATTTGAGGTAATCCGTAGTATTGTTGATGTAACTAATGAATTCATACAATACTTCAACTTCACCTTCCCAAAGTATAAAGATATCGTCCAAATAACGGACATATCTTTTAATAAAGGACATCAATTTGAATTTAAAATGAATTCCACTTCCCAATCCAACAGTACCATATTGGCATAAATAGGAGCACAGGCAGTGCCCATGGCTACCCGTTTTCTGTCTATAATACTCCCCTCATAATAGATGTAATTATGGTCTAGAACAATGTCCATAAATTCTGTGAGGAGGAGATGTCATCCTGGCCTAGTCCACTCACCCTCGCATACTACTAATAAATCTAGATATTCCGTCATCCTTAGGAATACAGGAAAATAAATCCTGTACATCTATTGTCACATAAATTAATCTGGGGACCATAGTTCCTTTTAAACAGGCCCAAAAACTCCCAGGAGTCTTTCATAATATGTTCAACTATATCATAAATATGTTTGAGTTTATAGTGGATGACTTGTCCAAAGGTAAAGGCTTTACTGGCACTGCCAGATATGATAGGACGAAAGGGTGGATCATATATATCCTTGTGGACCTTAGGAATGCCCGTAATAGTCGCCAGAATGGGAAATTCAACTTTAAGAAATCTATATAGATCTTCATTTATTCTATTTTCCACTATGAATTCTTCTAAGTATGAATCAATTCGACTGTGGGCTATGTTGACCTCATTTATAGAAGAGGGAGTATACTGTGTGGAATTATTTAGAAGATTGAAAATTTTACTTTTATATTGTTCCTGATCATAGAATACTATTCCCCCACCCTTGTCCGCAGTAAGAATGCGAATATTATTGTCACACAGTGCTTGAATAGCATCCATCATGTTATTACCAAATTGTTGCCCTTTGTATTTGTACTTACATTTGTTATATAAGGAATATACCTCAGTATTTACTACATTTTCAAAAGATGTCAGTGTGTTACACATGGGTGGAGTGAAAGTACTCTTTTTCTTGAGTCCCTCAATCTGATTTGAACTAATACTGTTCTGATTTTTAAAAAATATACCCAAATTTAATTTTCTCATAAACAATTTTAATTCAACTAGGGTATCTGTTATATCAAACTTGGTGTCAGGTATAAATTTCATACCCTTAGAGAAAATTTGAAAAAATTCCGGTAATACCGGATGAGAAGTATAGTTATAAATCTTAATATCTCCACAGGAGTGTAGAATACTATTTTCCTTGGCATCTGAGTTAATACTTCCCTCTGTAATACTATTAGGAACAACATCTAAATATCTGGGGTTGGAATTATGAAGATTCACTGATGGTTGTATCTCCGGTTCCTCCAGGAGTTCTTTCCTCTCCCTACCTGGCATACGGGCCAATCAAAAATTGCTAAACACGGAGCTTCTTGTGTTCCGCATTAAACACGAGAAGCTCCGTGTTTAGCGAATTTTGATTGGCCCATATGCCGGTATACAGGCCAATCAAAAATCGCTAAACACAGAGCTACTTGTGTTGAATGCGAAACTGCAATGCATTAAACACGAGAAGCTCCGTGTTTAGTGCAGAGTTACTGAGTGAGCTCAGTTCTTTAACGTGGAACTGTGTTCCGCATTAAAGACCTTTTTTTTTTTTTTTTTTTTTTTGGTCTTCACTTGTCTTCTTTTTTTCTTTGTCCCTACCTGGGGGTCTGGAAATCTGGCAACCCTGGTGACTACAGAGACAATCTGTAAACTTAATGGCAAACAGAATGTGTTTAATGGAGGGAACAAAGATAGGCTAGTGATCAAAAAAATGGGAAGAATAGTCTTGCCAGAAGCCTAATAACTTTCAATAACTTTCCAGGGGTCAAGTATAACAGGTAAAATTTTAAAAGTACTGGACTGTCTGACGTGGGGGAGGGCAGACAGAGAGAGGGAGAGAGCAGCTGGGAGGGTTACAGTAAGGGTCCTAGGCTTAGTTGGATAGCTAGTAGGGAGTGGATGGGGCCTTCTGCTAGAAAACACTTTCCCACTGCCAACCCTGGTGGAGTGCTAACAATAGGTATGCAGAAAATTAACCTTTTATTTTGCTTGAAACTAGGAGCCTGAGTGGTTGCTTGTTCATAGGGCTGCAAGCAGGAGATTGCTTGTTGGATCTTGGGTCCCAATGTGGTTTTCTTATTCACGCTCTGTGATTACAAAAATGGAGAAATGTCAGTATTAGGTAGGGTTGTTTATAAAAGCAAGAGAAACAACAATGAGCTGTAAGGTCAGATTAGACTACTTAAAGGAGAACCACACCCACAAACTCAAAAAACATGTTTGGTTTGGTGTTTCCTACATTTTAACACCATTATGGGACTATTTACAAGTTTTTACATATTTTTATACGTAATTCTGAGTCTGAAAACATGGGGTCTGGCATTTTGAAGTAATTCTGATTGTTTACTCTGCCTCTAGGTATCCCGTAATGCAGTGTTTTGTTTGTAATAATTACATCATGCAGGCGTCTCTGTTCCTAAAGCTCCTGTTACTGCCTTGACTTTACATGCGTATGCTGCTGTCTTTCAGTCAGTTAGTT
Source organism: Protopterus annectens (assembly GCF_019279795.1). Lineage (NCBI taxonomy): Eukaryota > Metazoa > Chordata > Ceratodontiformes > Protopteridae > Protopterus > Protopterus annectens. The sequence continues at coordinate 833,893,893 of NC_056749.1, forward strand.
TTAAGTAACATTTCATGACATTCAATGATTACTTAAAACACAAACAGTGCAAATGCCACAGAGCAGACTTTCAAAGTGCTTTTTACTGCTGCTTCTTTTTAGAATGGCTAAACTGCAGTCTTTTGTGAAGCCTGAATTGTATTACTTTGACTCATCTCCCATCCCCCTTCACACCTAACTTCCCTAGCTGTCAAAGTACTAAAAGGTAATTTGAGAAGTTACCTGCTGTGATTGACAGCTCACAGCAGGAGACTTGGCTCATGTACTGTTTCCTTGTTCTAGCCTTTGCTTTCTGTATGGGTAGGGGAAGGACCAGGGAGCTGTGACATCACAGCATGGGTGGGTTTTTAGGATGGTAGTGGTAATGTCAGTTTGGAGAGGGAAACGGCCAGAATACTACCTGTATTCAGTGGCCTTGATGACATCAGCGAATTGGAGGCTGCAGCAGGGCAGGACAAAAGTTTTTTGAAAGTGAAACCACCACAGTACATTAATTTGAAATTATTTTAAATGTTACATTGTTGTTTACTTATAGCAAAGACAGTAAATAGGGAGAAAAAGGACAGAGAAGTTGGGCATTTAATACTAGAATCCTGTTGTTCTCCTTTAAAAAATAGGCAGAGGACAGAGCTATGATGAATGGTCCTTGGTACAACTGTCGGACCTGTGGGCAATGACTAGAGAAATTACCAAAAAGCCTCAGTTGGAACAAATAATACAGTATATGTGCTTTTACGGCCACTACATGGCTGAATTGGGTAAGTTTTAATGCAGGTTAACTGCAGTGACCAGACTATGTAAAGGCCAGTGTGCCACTTTTTGTAGCATAAATATTATAAAATAGTAAACCATTGTCACTTTTTAATATAAGACAAAAGCTACAGTGCGCTTGCATGGATGGGCTGTGCAGTATTAAGCTACAACAGTAAAAGCACACACGTAACAAATTAAGGCAATTACAGATAGGTCTTATATATAGCACTGGGTGTGTGGTTTAGTCATAGTTTATATTAGGGGATAAACTGCGATCTACACCCAGTAACTATGTGGGACAAGGCACTATCAGTGAGCAAGCATTGTATTGGCCAACTCCAAAACGTACGTGGTTGCCTATCTGAGTTCTGCACTTTGATGCTACAAACAACAATGGCTCCTAAGTATACACACTACCTTCCATTAATACATCACAAAAACAGGTTAAAAACAGGTTAAAAAACACCTGAGCACCCTCGTGGTCACAGCAGGAGTTCAGTAGACATTATTTGCAGTGGTTTACAGTATAACCCAGTTTAAACAGAAAAATTAAAAATACCAGCAGTATTCCACAAACTCCCAAAACAAGATCCACACCAAAAATTTATCATGAGCGCTTTCATTCACATTCAAATGAAGGACCTTCTTCAGACATTTAAAAAGAAGCATCCAAAGTTTAAAAAGTTCAACAAATCATGACATCACACACCCTGCCCGTTTTTATTTTAATTGCTAAACACAATTCACATCCAATTAACCTTTTATTTTGCTTGAAACTAAGAGCCTGAGTGGTCACTTGTTCACAGGGCTGCAAGCAGGTGGTTGCTTGTTGAAACTTGGGACTTGATGTGGTTTTCTTATTCACGCTAGCACAGATGCACATGCAGAGGGTCAGCAGTGGAGGAAAGTGAGGTCTTAGTTCATATAAATTTTTGCAATATAAAGTGACCAATTTTGCTGACAGTTATGGGGAGTAAAGTGGCAATACAAGGCACAGAAAGCTCATGTTTGTTGAATATAATAATGATATATATGTACTGGTACAGTGGCTTTGTGTCAGGAGTCACATACCTGCCCTGGCACAGCAATGTGTCATTTTTACTCTAAAGATATTATTATCTGAAAAGCTATAATGTGGATGGAAGGTGAAGGAATAACACATATCTGACACACAATAGTGTCCCATATCTTCAGAGCATTGCTTTTCGTATAGAGGTAACAGTAGTTTCCAATATCTTCAGAGTATTGCTTTTTGTATAGAGGTAAAAAAGGTACAGTAACCACTAATTATAATAACTTTACTACAAAGGACATGTACATAATCCTGCTGTCACAGTAGGATGTGAAGATACAATGCAAAATGAGGTTGACTCCATTAATATGAAAGATGCTTCTTAATTTTTTTTTTACAAAGATAAAGAAAAATCTTAGGAAATATTATTAGTTAATAAACAAATACATAAGCAGAAGATATGGAAAGAATTTATGATTCTTAACTGTAGACATTAACCTATTTTGGTTACTTATTATAATTATTTTAAATGATGAAGGAAAGAGTTATGTACTATAGCCAGTGGAAAGTATATATGTTAAAGCTCATCAATACGTCAGCAGAGACAAAACAATTGCTATACAGAAAATATTATTTTCAATTCTATGGTAAGGATAGTGTCTTATTATTTCTGTTTTATTGAAGGTATCTGAAGACAGTTTTTACAATGGGCAGAAGGACTCAGAAAGAGAATACATTAATAACTTGTTGAGAATTTAAAATGAAGAATCCAGAGTGCACATTACAGCATGGATTGAGATATGTAATTTCCATTACAGAAATGGTAAAATACGAATTTCATTCTAGATGGAGTAAGAAAGCTGAAACATGACCTTCGCTGAAGGTTGGGCATCGGGCTGGCAACTCAGCGCCATAGAAATCTACTGCCAATCATTAGCAGACCGGAGTTCCGCTGTGGCAACCCCTAACTGGGAAAAGACAAACAAAACAACACAGTAAGTCAAGGAAATGTGTTATGTCTGAGATCTAAGCAATATGTTTGTGAACATAAGGCATCCTGCATGTAGTTCATAGATAGGTTCATAGATTAGTACTATCATGTTATTTTATTTATAATAGGTCATCTCTAGATGCTGGGTGCAAGTCTGATGAATAAATGTCAAACTTGAATTTCTTTAAACCTAACATGTAGCTGTTGTGCCAGTAGATTTAGACAGCTTACTATTGTTATTTCGAGCAGAAAAACATTTGCCATTTGAAATAATGAGATGTTAAACCAAAACCAAACATTTCGATCGTACACAATTTCGCCCCATATGATCAACATATTCAAGTCAACATTGTCTCTGAAAATGTCATGTGATAGCCATATAGGAGCTGATGTAAATCAAACTCCTATATGACATATGACATTTTTGCAAGGGGGGCAAGCCCCTGCACCTGCCTGTGGGGGGCTGTGCCCCCCCACTCCCTGCTACTAATATATTCCAACTCTGAGATCGCACTACAGTGGGGATATGGATTAATTTCCAATCCCCACTGTACCGCAGTTTCTGTACATATAGTTGAACACACTTATGCAAATGCACTACTGCATTCGCATAAGTGTGTTTGACTATCCAATACACTTTTCATTTTGCGAACGACATTCTGATTTTTGTCAGCATAACTGCCGACAGAATGTTGTTCACACAAATGATAGTAAACTGATTTAGACCAGATGTATAAAAGATGCTAAGGCCAGATGCAGACAAACAATCAAAAAACATAACAATTACCAAATTTCTTGCTAAACGTTTAACAGTGAACCATGTATAATTAAGTGTACTATTCATACAATTAATCAAAATGCAAATGATGTCCATGATGTCTGTAAAATGGAGCTTTTCATCCCAGGCCTCCACCGAAAATGGCCATTGCTCAGTCAAACTTTCCCAGTACACAAATGCCAGTAAATAAAAATAAATACATAAATGTTCAGTATAAGCCTAGTCATGTGACACACTGTGGATGTCCATTTAGGAATTTATTACATTTTCTAAGAAGGATTATCCAGGTAAGAATACCTCTTAACCACTCCACTTTCACAATTGTAGCAGGGGGCCAGCAAAAATTGCAGCAGAAGGACAAAAAAATCATAGCACTCACCATCTGCATTTGCATAAATTCACACTGTAGGGAGGTTGGGGGGAATGAATGTTTAAATTTGCCCTACTACCACTGCTTACTGCAAATGTTGGCATCACTTCCTGTAAGCAAAAACACACATGCATGGACTCAGACACACACACACGTGACCAACAGTTACAGTCATTTGTATAACTGCGTACAACTCAGATGTCTGATTGCAAACAAATGCATGAATAAGTATACAAATTATGGTCCAGCAATGTTATTTCATTTCATTATTGTCAGAGCTACATGCTGCATCTCACTGCAATACCCCCAATCCTTTTAGCACCTGAATCAGAGATAACCTTTAAATATTGCTGCTATATACTTAGATATTGCTGTTACATACTTAGCAAGTAACTAGAATAACTGTTTCTTCATTAGCAAACATTTTCAGAAGAATGTGAAGTATGAGACTCACATATATGCATTATTTAGTAACTGCAATGAACAAAGGTTTGTGAGTAAACTACACATTTTAAGAGGAACAGACAAAAAATATAAAGCAAAACTGGGAACAGTTGATAGCTATGCTTTTATGCCCTTTGCATGCAAACACACACACACACACACACACACACACACACACACACACACACACACACACACACACACACACACACAGTTCTACTTGCAGCCCAACAGAATTGTTAGAAAGAAGAAGGAACACTTGTTTTGTCTGAGTAGTAGACAGGATAGTCAAAAATAAAAATATGACATTGACAGCACAGAGACAAATGTCATCTGATAATCAATGACAACATTATGATACAATATTTCTTGTTGTAAGAAAGAAAGAACATCAGGCAGCAATTATTGTAACACAGCCCTCAACCTCCTAACAAAAGAATAGGGACAATGTGAAAAGTAATAGCAGGGGTGGGGAGACAAAGGCACAAAATCAGAGACAGATTTAAATATTTTACATTCTTTAAAGTTGCTTGGATAATAAGTTCTACGTTATCAGAACTTTTCAGAAAAATGCATGCTATATGCTATCTAAAGCTCAAATGCTTGTCTTTAGCTAATGACTGATCTCTTCAGTAACTACTAAAAAGTCACACATTTTATGAGAGCAACCCAAAAATGTAAGGGAAAATCAATGGTAGCTGTGAGGTAATACCAGATGACACTCGGTCTCGATGCAACTAGTTTTACTAAGGCTTACCTCATACTACAGTCTTCTCCAGTGCCAGTCCTTTATTTTTAATTCTTGTTTCACTTGTAAAAAAAACAAGGAATTTTGATTTTTAAGACATCCTCCTCCACTTTTTGAAACGGACATAATGGTGCTAAATATTGAACAGTAACTTCTAATTGTCTATTTGATTGTGATGAGTTCCAGGAAGTTAGCCTTTCATTGATTCTACAAGTGAACCGATGAAAGGGGTCTACATCACTTCATTGAATATGTGAATATCGAATGCTCACACGAGCGAATATTCACGTACTCGAGGTTTAGGAATTTTTTTTGCGGTACAGTGAAGATAGGGGTTTTTGCCCTTTCCTCACTGTAGTGCAATCTTGGAGTAGGAATATATATTTAGCGAGGGGTGGGTCGTGCAGCCCCCCTCAATACAGTTTTCGAGTACGTGAATATTCGCTCATGTGAGTATTCGATATTCCCATATTCTATGAAGTGATATAGATGCGATGAAAGAGCAGAAATCAGAGCTAACTTAGGTCAAAGCAAAACAGAAGAGCAGACACACGGTGAGAAATTAAAACCATAGTACTCGATAAATGCGAATCAGTTGGGAAGTATGAACTAAAATGTTACATTTTCAATGGGGTTCCATAGAGAAAATCTTCATTCATAAGCAACTACTAGACTAGCTGCCCTTGTCGGACACTTTAAGCCTTGAAAATTTTCCTTTCAAAGGCGAGAAGCAAACACGGTACCTTATGTCTAAGAGATAACCATTATACCAACTCCCAACTAGGCTAATAAAATGTGTATATATATATATATATATATATATATATATATATATATATATATAGATAGATAGATATAGATATATATATATATTTATACACACACACACAACATATGGGTGTATGCAACATAGCAAACTGCAAGTTATCAAGCATAATTGCCAATACAAATGCTCTATTAGCATTCCGCACCATCTTTTTCTCTTCCTACAATTCACTGTTCCATTTCTGCGGTGTGCAGGTTTTAAGGGTAAAGTGTAACTTCTCACTGAGGGCCTCTAACTTCATTGATAGAAACCATACCACCACCTGGAAAAAGGACAGTGCTCTTTCATACAAACCCAGTTTTAAACTAACGTATGTTTCAACTTTAAATAATGCAAGTCTTACTTTGTCAATGGTAAAGGCTGCCTGCACACCATCGAGATCTCCCTTTATACTCACTACCCCTTTAAAAGACTTGACTGTTCAATTCTCTCTTGTATTAATAGTTTATCTCTTCCCTATTGTTGATACTTTACTTGGTATAATCTATTCTTTACTGTCTGAGGTATCCATTTAACTGTGATTCCTTGTGAACACCTCGCTGTAGATTCTTACCTCTCCTTGCCCACATCTCTCCTCACTTCCCGACTTGCTCTACTTACCTGCTATTTCACCCTCCTGGGCTCCTTACTCTCTGCTTCGTGCCTTAGTGATTGTTTTTTGTGGTGACTGCCATTTTTGATTCTAAATGTCTTACCCACTCTGTTATCTCTATCCCTTCCACATGAACTACAATTCCCTGCTTCCTAATCTTGTTTTTCTCTCCCATAATCCCTTTGTTTATTTAAAATGCTCTCTTAGCATTCAGCACCATCTTTTCCTATCCCTACAGTTCACTGCTCCATCTCTGCAGTATGCAGGTGTCAGACTTTCTGGAATTTTAACAACATTTCACTGTGTACAGTCTTTTAAGCTGTGTTAACCTCTCCTGGAAAAGATTTATGTTTTGATATAAACCACCGGGACTTTGGTTATGCACCCAGATAGCTATTTCAGGTAACTGTGGCTCGTCAGATTGGTTTCTTACTCCAGACAAGTAAAAGGTTGCACTCAAACTGCTACAAGTTGCTAGACCGACTATGAAAGTCATTTATTGAAAAGGGATTGCACTAATGAATGAATATATATATATATATATATATATATATATATATATATATATATATATATCATATTTCTGTAGATTACTGTCTCAGTATGTACTGTAATACATATACAATTTTCATATTTCTGTAGATTACTGTCTCAGTATGTACTGTAATACATATTCAGTTTTCATATTTCTGTAGATTACTGTCTCAGTATTACTGTAATACATATACAGTTTTCATATTTCTGTAGATTACTGTGTCAGTATGTACTGTAATACATATACAGTTTTCATATTTCTGTAGATTCCTGTCTCAGTATGTACTGTAATACATATACAGTTTTCATATTTCTGTAGATTACTTCTATATCCCTACCACTGATATAATTGACAACAATGGGGTGTTAGGATCAAATAACTGCATCATCTTTATTTTCATTCTACTGTGATTGCTGTGCTGCATCTCCACAGTTCTAAATATTTTATTAAGCAACTCAGTGGATGTGTATGTAGCATAATTTATGTACTTTAGACCCAGTCTGTCTGTACATATTTGAATTACTTGGAATTTTCTAATTGTAAGACTGCTTAAGAATGCTTTTAAACTGTGGTAGAAATATTGGCTGTGATAGATGTTAAACACTAGAATCTTGAGATTGTATTTCTCTATTGTATGGAAGGAGATATATTGAATGCAATGTGTTAAACTACTGTCTCACTTGTTATACTCTATTCTGAACTGCTGTTAACTCATCTTCATCCTTTTCTCAATTAACCCTCTTTGTTGAACTCTCTTGATGCTATTACTTGTAGTAGACATAACCACTGTTTGTTTTTCCCATATAATACTCACCACGCTCTCTCCCCTCCTCTTTCCTTATGTTTTAAGGGCAAAGTGTAATTTCTCACTGATTGCCTCTACCTTCATTGATAGAAACTGCACCACCACCTGGAAAAAGGACCGTCCTCTTCCATACAAACCCAGTTTTAAACTAACATATGTTTCCACTTTAAATAATGCAAGTCTTACTTTTTCAACAGTAAAGGCTGCCTGCACACCATTGAGATCTCTCTATATACTTATTACCCCTTTAAAAGCCTTGACTACTCATTTCTCTCTTGTATTAATAGTTTATCTCTGCCCTATTTTTAATACTTTACTTGGTATAATCAATTATTTTCTGGTTGAGGTATCCATTTAACAGTATCCATTTAACTGTGATTCTTTGTGAATACTTCACTGTAGATTGTTACCCCTTCCTGCCCACCCCTCCCCTCACTCCCAAACCTGCTCTACTTACCTGAAATTTCACTCTACTGTGTCTCTTACTTTTTGCTTTCTGCCTTAGTGATTGTTTTTTGTGGCGACTGCTCTTCTTGTGCTCAATCCACTGCCCTACTCTACCCCCATTCCCACCCACCACTACTTTCATTACATTTATACCTCATACACCTTGTTCCAGTCCCTCCTATGTCTTCTAATTATCCAGTCCTAGTTGTCCCTGTTAACCTCTTACCACTCCTCTCTCGCTTGTTTCCAACTCCTCCTATACCTCCTAATTATCCAACCCTAACTGTCCCTGCTAACCTCTAACCACTCCTCTCTCAAATCCTCCATTCCACTCATTATCTCCACCCCACTTACAGTATCTATATTTAGCCTCAGCTTTCACTACCTACCTGTAGCAAACCATTTTTACCTACTTCAAACTACCTCTACCTTAATAAGTAACCTCTCCTTCATACACTTTTACCTCTGATTTCTAACCTCTTATTACTAATATCTCACATACATATAATGCTCTCTCTACCTCATAACTATCCTACTAATATACTTCTCATTCCTTACCTCCTATCATACAAAACATAATTACTCACATACATCTCCAACATACTCTTATTATTAATTCCAAAAGAACCCTCCCTGCCCTTCTTAATTTGTCTCTCTCTCTTAAATTCTTCCTGTACTCAACTCCACAATTTGAAAAATTTCACTATCTCTACTACATCCCTTAAACCAAAATACAAACCTTATAGTTTCTACCTTCATACTACAAAACCAACCCCACTCTCAAACAATACACTATTAGTTGGCGACATCCACCCCAGCCCCGACCCTTCTATTCCAACTACTACTACTAATACCAGCCTGACTAAACATCTGACTATCTACCTAAGAAAATTATGGAGCTACACTCCCCTTATATCTTAGCCCTATCTGAAACATGGTTAAAACCACACATCTCTAATACTGAAATATTACCTCCCCACTGCAACATAGATTGTCTAGATAGAACTACCAAAAATGATAGAGGTGTTGCAATTATGTACTCTCAACACCTCACCCCTGCCAATATCTCAGCCTAATTTTCATCCAGCTGAACTACTTCTTCAAACTGTTACCATAACCCCCCCCCCCAACCTTTGCCATTGCATCTATATATATATATCCCACCTGGAAACAACATTCCCATCCTTGAATCTATCCTAGCCTGGATCTCTCTGCATATCCCTTATGAGACCGTACTACTTGGTGACATCAATACTGACCAGCAAAAACTATCTACTACCTCTCCTACCCTACATATCAACCAGCATGGCTTCCATCAACTTATCACAACTCCAACCCGCTTCAATAACAACAATAAAACCTGTTCCACCTTAGACTGGATTCTTACTTCTGATCCTACCCTATATCATAATCCCAGTACCCTACCCAACTCCCTAAGTGACCACCTCCCTAGTCAAGTCTACGAATACTCCCTTCAAATACCCAAATCCCACCATTTTAGAGAATGGTGTAACCTTTCTTCCTTCAACTCTGAAACTTTTAATAATCAGCTCGCATCTATTAACTGGTGCCACCTGAAGTACCTACCCCTCAATGATGCAGTTCTACAATTTAATCACACATTTCTTGATATAATTGACTCTTTATGACCCTTTAGCTCCACCAAGAAATGTTAGAATCAAAACAAATTACTCACCTTGTCTCACTAAAGACACCCTCACTCTCATGAAAGAAAGGGACAAGTACTGGAAAACATGGCTAAAAACTAAATCTGCAACATTCTTCCAAAAATATAAAGAACTAAGAAATCTCTCAAAAAAATCAATAAAGACAAGAAAAAGTACTATTATGACCCCCAGTTTTCACAAAAGTCTAACCCTAAAAAATTCTGGCACACCACTAATAAAGTATGCATCCTGGTGAACCTACCACCCCAAACCCCTATCCAAATAATTCTCCCCTTGAAACTGCCACCTTACTTAATACCCACTTCATTGAATCAGTTCAAAAACTAATCCAATCCTGCCAAAGAAATAACCTCTCTCATACCAAAACCAATACAAGAAACACCATCCTTTTCTCTCTTAACCCTGTCTCCATTGCTTATATAAAGTCCCTTCTACTAAAACTAAAGCCTTGCTCTTTCTCTACTGATAACCTCTCCCTCTTTCTTAAGCTTGCAGCTCAATCTGTAGCCTATCCTGTCTCAATCCTAATAAACAGATCTATCCAATAATCCACTGTCCCCAATATCTGGAAATCTTTCTACACCATTCCACTACACAAAGGAGGTAACTCTACAGATCCATCCCACTACAGATCCAATGCTATCTTATCTCCACTATCCATAATCCTTGAAAAATGTATTCATAGCCAGCTTCTTACATACCTAATCAATGAAAAACTTCTGACTCCTGCTCAACATGCCTTTAGGCCAAACTATAGCACCTCCACCTAGTCCTCCTAGTAGACATTAGTCCCCCCATCCTTCATTCACACTGTTGCTAAAGCCAGAAACAAAAATATTCTTGTATCCTGCCTCTTCCTCAAACTCTCTGTTTTGATACTGTCTTCCATTCCAAGTTTATTGCTAAACTAACTGATCTAAACCTCTCCCCATCTACTGATCACTGGTTCTCGAGCTATCTCTCAAACAGGCTGCGGTCTGTCAGATGGCAATCTACCTGCTCCCCTTTCTCACTTACCCAAACTGGCATCCCTCAAGGCTCAGTCCTTGGCCCTCTCCTATTCAACATCTTCACCAATCATCTTTACTTCTCCTGCACCACCTCCTCCCTTGTACAATGCACTGATGACTCTACTCTTATCTCTTGCATGGACAACATCACTAACCTTCTTTCTGTCACTCAAAACTGTTTCTCATCTGTGGAAAAATGGCTCACAGACCACCAACTTATACTTAACCCTAAAAGGCTACGCTCCTATTATTCCTTCCCAAATCTTTCTCCCACCACAAATCCACCTTTACCATTTCTTCTCTTGATAACACTGTTATCAAAGCAGAACCTCACACTAAGTTACTTGGTATGATAATTGATGACCATCTTAAATTCAACATCTATATACAACACTGTATCAAAAATAAAAGTAATCAGAAACTGGGTCTTCTCTACAGAAATAAAAAAATCCTTGCTCCCAACTTCAAACCCACGCTAGCCCAAGCCTTCCCCCTTCCATGTCTACTCTATGCCTCCTCTATCCTTGCCCATCTCCAGTCATCCCTACTCACCAAACTCGAACACACATACAACAATATTGCCAGATTCAACTGTATCCAACCATATAAACCACATCATTGCCCTGCCCTGAAACAACTTCAATGGCTTGAATTTCCCCAGCTTTAACTACTTTCCCAGCTGCAGCTCACACACTCCCTGCTAAACAAATCCATTGCCTGTCTCCCTCGTTCTGCCATAGTATCCCTTTATACCCTGCTCATTCAATTTGTAGCTCTGACCAGCACCTTCTTGACATCTCTAAACCAAACAAAATAATTGGCAAACTCCTCTACAAACACTCAGTGTCCCTAGCTTGGAATAGGCTCCCACCAAACATCTGTAGCATTTCTAGTACCAGCTGTTTCAAAACTGAAGTCAAGAATTACATTCTAAACTTAAGATCCTGCCCTTGCCATAATCCCCTTTAATTTTCTTCTCCACACCTTTTTACTTCAACCTCTCTTCTACTTTTTAAAATTTGTTGCCTAATCTGACATTTCTGTACTGATAATATGCTACAATGGAAAATATATGTCTATACTATCACTGCTTCCTCTTATCTGTACAGTTATTAAGTATTTCTAAAATCTTCACATCTTTTTGTTCATGTTATTTGTACATTTTTTCTGTCAGACTTGGTTTCTTCACTGGTGGTGTACTTTTTTTCTTCTTTCAGCCATGCGTTTTCTCCACTGGAGGTATATTCCTTGGATTTTTGTTTATTATTCTTATCTTTTCCACACTGCATGTACAATTTTGTTCACTTTGTTTATATAATCTCTAGCATCTATTTTTTGTTTCTGTAATGTTGGAGCTTTTCTCCTTGGGTCTCCACTGAAAACAGTGGCACTGATGTCTCTGATCCAAACAGGTAACCTGTAAATGGTTCATCTCCAAGGCCCATGCTTACACTTATCAAGGGTATCAGAATTTGTCAGAGATTTGGGATGCATGGCTAGGCTTATTTGTCAGAGATTTGGGATGCATGGCTAGGCTTAAAACGGCCCTTCTGGTCGTTAGCCTAGTAAACACTTATGAACAGGCCATATGGCTCAGATGGACTAACCTGGTTAACAAATGTCAAATAAATAATAAATAAATAATTGCTTGAAATTCATGATATCAAAAACTCCCCCTGCTAATCATATATACCAACTCCAAGTTCATGGTACAGTGGGGAAGGGGCAAATTCCCTTATCCCTACTGTACAGGAATCTCACACAAGAGCAAAGTTAGCAGACTCAAGAATCTAATTTTTGATTAGCTGCGCTGGCTTCTTTTTTGCATTTGCTAAGCTGCAGTTCGACAATTTGACAATCAACTCTCTCTCTCTCTTTCTAAATATATATCAACATCTCTCTCTCTCTCTCTCCTTCTAAATATATATCGACATCTCTCTCTCTCTCTCTCTCTCTATATATATATATATATATATATATATATATATATATGTGTGTGTGTGTGTGTGTGTGTGTGTATATTTATATATATATATATATATATATATATAGAGAGAGAGAGAGAGAAATATAGCTATATAGATTAGAAATATATAGATATATAGATAGATATATTGATATAGATAGATATATAGATATATACCCTTTATCGGATCGCACTAATATAAGTATGAATAATGTCAACACCAAACGATCGACATTATGCAAGTCTACACACTACTAAGCATGCAACAAGTATCAATCTCAGTGCATGCAAACACCTTAAAACAAAATTAAAAAGAAAACATTGTTTTTTGTATGGGGCAAGTCCCTCCTGCTAACTGTGTATTCTAACTCTGAGATAGCACAGTTTTTGTGGAAAGGGCAAAATCCCCAATATCAAGAATTGTCTGATTCTCTACTTTTGTTGACAGTTGTCATCCATCTGTGCAATTGTGTTGTTTGAACCACCACTAACAAGTAGTAAACCATAGAATAAACGACCAGAAGGATGTGAACAATCCAAAAGACACCAAGGTTTATTGACAAATGTAATGTGCTTTCCTCTCTACTACAGAGACTTCCTCAGAATAAAGAAAAATCACAGTCACCCAACCATATTAAATACCCCCTTAATTAATCAATTACCTATGATCATTAGGATTAAAAGCAATATTCACAAAAAATGTACAAATGTTAAAAACAAATACTTAAAACATGTTTAAAACCATTGTAAATGAATTTAAACACACTATGTTGAACAAAACTCCATGAATGAATAGTTATACATATATATTGGTCTTACTTTTACCACTTAAACTATCCTGAAATTTGATCGAGTTTTAAAACACTGGCTATACTAATAGTCTCATTAATGCCTGGATATTGAGAGGTGCTCATAAACAACTCCCATCTCAATTCCATTAAATCTAAATGTAAATCTAAAATACCCCCTTTTTCATCCTTCACTAACTGCTGTAAAACCAAGAATTTAAAATGATGTGTTTGATTTTCTTTGGAGTGCCTAAATAAAGTACTCGTTAACCTACCATGTCCCCTAAATGTTCACCTAGTCTTATTTTTAATTTCCTACAAGTTTTCCCTATGTAGAAAATGGGACATTCTAGACACTTGGCCATATATATGACTCTATTGCTGTTACAGTTATAATGGCCTCTAATGACTCAACCCTTGATAACTCTTACCTTAATGAATATGGACACGCCTCCACCTTTAGTGTTTCAGTCCGGGTTTGGTGGCCGAAAGGTGTGGTATGAATTATAGCCTGGTAATGCAGGGGTGCTCTCTGGAGCTTTGAACCAAGTCTCTGTCACTGCACAGATGTCAATGTTCTCCATTTTAAGGAGTGCCTCGAGTGAGTGCATTTTGAGGTGTAGACTTCTAGCATTGAGTAGCATTACCCTCAGGTTTTGCTTGCTTGTACCTGTTACGGTGGTGAATTTGTCATTTGAACCTTGCCTAAAAAAGGCACTATAGGGGTGGCAAGAGCCTTTGCCAGTATCCGGAATCCCAAGGGAGACAGGTGCAGACCATCTCTGGCAAAGCAGCGTGGTCTGTCAATCATGTCATCCCAGGCAGACAGATACTGGATTCCCTTAGAATGACACCAGAAGCTTAGCCAATTGTTAAAGTCAATCATTTTGTCCTTGTACTGTGGTGTCATTCTGGGTGATGGCAGGATGCTACTCAGGGCTAGGGTCATACCGGCCTGGTCTACAAGATCGGAGTGCTCCTCCATGTCTCTTTTCATGTAGTCCAGGGAGGTACGTCTCAGGTCATTCACACCAACATTGACAATGACAGAGTCATATTTGTACTTGTTGTGGAGTGACCTGAGTGCATGCGTTATGTGGTGGATCCTGGCACCTGACAGGCAGCTGACAGTAACTTTTTCTTTGTTTAGCCTGATGAGTGGAACATCAGTGTGCCTAATATAGAGTCACCTATGACTAGTGTGTTGGGTACGTTATGCCTTATGGGCTGTAGTTCAGTGGCACACTGAGTATGTGAGCTATGTGTCATTTGGGTTGTGTTGAGGGGGGGTGGAGGTTGCTTGCATTTCTGCTTTGGAGGTCTCTGTTATTTGGGCAGATTTGTATTGAGAGCCTCCGTGAATGTAGGTGTGTGTTTTGTGCTTCTGTGTGTGTGTTTTGATGGTGTAGGTTTTGAGGAACTATATGATGAGTGTGGTGTGGTACAAGTGTTTACCTTCTCCTCTTGACTGTCTAGGCCAGTCTTTGGTGAAGAGAGCTTTGCTTTCAGTTTGGCTATATAAGTGCATCTCTCACAGGTCGTAGTGTTGGGTGGTAGGAGGAGAGGGTTGTCTGTGTACATGAGGCAATTGCTGCATTGTCCCAAGATGCCCAGATTCCTTAGGTAGACAGGAGAAAACACTGGGAGCTGACCTTTAGATATGCCTGAATAGGTGCTTATTTATTAAGTACTAAAAACTGTTTTTCTCTAGACAAGTGAGGAAAGTTGAGTGCTGTAGTAATTTGTAACTTATTTATTGCTTACAATGAGTTCTGAACAAGTGCTGAGATCAAAGAAACAGATGAGTGCTAAAACTAAAAAGCTGGCTAGTTGAAAGGGAAATTTTGAAGAACAGACTTTATGGCGCCAGGAATAGTTTAACCCCAGTTAAGTGGGGGGGGGGGGCTTAGGAGCTCGCAAAGAGTCCTGGACACAGAAAATCCGTATCTGACCTGCCACAGGAAAGGGGGGAAGCAAGCTTAGAATTTTTTTTCCCAGTAAAGTGGAAATGGAGAAAGCTGGTACAGAAGTTAATGCAACATTAAGAATCTGAGTGGGTTGGTTTTCACAAATGTTCTCTATTAGATTGAGTGAACTAATGACACTAGACTGGGAAGAGTATCACAGATCAAATATACAGTATGGGCGGGCAACTGCAAAGCCACCAAGTATAAGAACACACAACACTAGGGAGGGTGGATGGGAAAAATTACAGTTCCTAGCTGAAGCCACTAAATGAAAGTTTTAAACAGATCAAGGAGTAGACTCGAGAATGCTTTTAACTGTAAACAGACAAAAATGCACAGAAAAGCTCGGATAGAGCACTCACAAACAGAAAATACAACTCTCAGTATGAAAAAGCAGTTTACAGTTAAGTAATGTTAAAACAGTATAAAACAGTACATAAATGCAGTAAAACAATAAAAAAAGCTTTATAACAGTGCAAAATGTAGTAGATCAACTGTATAGCACAATTATAAGCGTTTCAGAAGTGCAGTTCAGTGAAATAAGTGTAAGAAATAACTTATTCTGCTCTTGGAATCTTAAGGAATTTCCACTTATGCAATGTAATCCAGAGCCTGACAATACAAGCAGAACCTTTATAAGACACAGGGATTACATAGCAATAAGAATGGAAGAGTTGGAAGATCAGATTACTGCTCAGCCCCTGCTATTACCCAATCACTCGTACTACAGAAGGTCATGAGGCCTTGTTACTCTCAATAATAATGAAGACAATCAGCAGAAAATGGCTGACAGAAACACAGGAAACTCAAACAAAACTACCAGCCTAGACAACAGGCCTCTAACAAGATTATGCCACCTGAGCAGAACACAGAAAACTCACTTTAAAAGCATAGAAAGAACACCCACAAAGAGAAAATACAAGCCTCAGTATGAAAAAGCAGTTTACAATTTAGTAATTTAAATAAAAAATGCAATTATAGTAATGCACACTATTACAGTTCCTAGCTGTAGCCACTAAATGAAAGTTTTAAACAGATCAAGGAGCAGACTCGAGAATTCTTTAACTGTAAACAGGCAAAAATGCACAGAAAATCTCGGATAGAGCACTTGCAAACAGAAAATACAACTCTCAGTATGACAAATCAGTCTACAGTTAAGTAATGTTAAAACAGTACATAAATGCAGTGAAACAATAAAAAAAGCTTTATAACAGTACAAAATATAATAGATCAACTGTATAGCACAATTATAAGCATTTCAGAAGTGAAGTTCAGTGAAATAAGTGTAAGAAATAACTTATCCTGCTCTTGGAATCTTAAGGAATTTCCACTTATGCAATGCAATCCAGAGCCTGACAATACAAACAGAACCTTTATAAGACACAGGGTTTATATAGCAATAAGAATGGAAGAGTTGGAAGATCAGATTACTACTCAGCCCCTGCTATTACCCAATCACTTGTACTACAGAAGGTCAGGAGGCCTTGTTACTCTCAATAATAATGAAGACAATCAGCAGAAAATGGCTGCCAGAAGCACAGGAAACTCAAACAAAACTACCAGCCTAGACAACAGGCCTCTATCAAGATTATGCCACCTGAGCAGAACACAGAAACCTCACTTTAAAAGCATAGAAAGAACACCCACAAAGAGAAAATACAAGCCTCAGTATGAAAAAGCAGTTTACAATTTAGTAATTTAAATAAAAAATGCAATTATAGTAATGCACACTATTACAGTTCCTAGCTGTAGCCACTAAATGAAAGTTTTAAACAGATCAAGGAGCAGACTCAAGAATTCTTTTAACTGTAAACAGCCACAAATGCACAGAAAAGCTCGGAAAGAGCACTCACAAACAGAAAATACAACTCTAAGTATGAAAAGCAGTTTACAGTTAAGTAATGTTAAAACAGTAAAAAACAGTACATAAATGCAGTGAAACAATAAAAAAAGCTTTATAACAGTGTAAAATGTAGTAGATCAACTGTATAGCACAATTGTAAGTGTTTCAGAAGTGCAGTTCAGTGAAATAAGTGTAAGAAATAGTTTATCTTGCTCTTAGAATCTTAAGGAATTTCCACTTATGCAATGCAATCCAGAGCCTGACAATACAAGCCAATGCAGATATAATAGCATACAGACAGGCATATGCTGAGCATCTAGAGAGACTGAGGGAAGAAAGGGATATGTATGCAGCACAACAGAACTATTATTTATGCTAAATGATTTATTTTCTATAAGCATGCTTCAGTCTGTAGCACAAGTCAACCGTAGGAGTCAAGTCTAATACTCTAGTCAGACGTTGTCGGTTCAAATACCACAAATAATAAATTTATAGTAAAATCTGTTTAAAATATTACATAATTTAATTTCAGCACAAGTTGCATAAATGCCCTGCTGTTAACTTAATTTGAATAATTGGACAAAGCATACATGCAATATATGCACATTGCAAGGATTACTTTCAGCAGTCCTTACTAATAGTTTGCAGTTGTTAAGAAGTATAATTAAATGTAAAATTTGAGATAAAATATTTTATTATTGTGGTAATGGATTGTATGTCACATTTAATGGTACTAATTTTATTTAATTTTTTTTCCTCACCCCAACCTTTATCTCTCTTTTTTTTCTATGTGCTGTCAAAACTTTTCCATGTCATCCATCTCTGAAAAAATCACAAAACGCTTCACAGCGCAAGGAAGGTAGGCTGTCCCTGCTCCACTGGCTTTTGCACTGATGCCCAGCATATCTGGGACCCAATCTTGCAGTACTGCCTATCTACCACAAGAGGAGTGGTTCTGGCTCAGAAACTGTAGTTTATTGGCCGTTTGGGCAGTTTTTTTCCATCTCTCTCAACTTTCTGGTTTTAAAGCCCATGTTTGTGCTTGATCCCCAACTTTCTCATAACTAGTCTAGTCCAGGAACATATTTGCTGTATCCAGGACTGTTTGTAAGCTTCTGAGCCCCCCCAAGCCTTTGGGTTGGAGGACAGCCTTCTAGCTTATCAGTGGGAGTGGTAAGTACTAGGTAGCCTGTCTACCACAAGAGGAGTGGTTCTTGGCCCAGGAATTGTAGTTTATTGACCATTCGGGAAGTTGTCCATCTTGTTCAAGTTTTTGGTTTAAAAGACCACATCTCCGCTTGTTTCCCATCTTTCCTGTAACTAACCTACTGGAAAGCACTATAAAGCCTTAAACTGATATAAGCCTTCTAGCTTAAAAGAGAGACTTTGAAGTGATTGAGTATCAGTTTTCTGTATTTTCTTGCTGTACTTAACTGTTTTCTGCCTAAACGCTGATTTTCCAGCACTTATTGTGATTTAAAAGCTTGTTTTTTTCACATATTGTACTTATTTAACTGCCTGCACTTTTAAAAAGTTGTTTTTTGTTTAAATAAATTAACTGTTGTAGGCTACACACTAAAGTATGATAGCCTTTTCTGATCACTTATAGCTGTTTTAAGTGTACTTTTTACTGCTTTTGCCTTATCTTTTCAAAAAATAAATAAATAAATTTCTTGTTCCCCGCCTTTCTAAGCTAGTATAGTCCAGTTTTCAAGTTAGTGCTTTATTCAGGGCTGTGTTACATGTTTCTGAGTTGCCCATACCTTACTTGGATAGAGGGAAGTTTCTCTTTTCACCTGTGAGAGAGGGGAACTTTGAGCAGCCATCTGTCCCTAGAGGAGTGGTTCCAGCCCAGAAGTTAGTAGTTTAAAAAATGCGTTCCACGGTTTTGTGCACCAGGCAGCACCGGTTAGCTAGGGTTAAATTATTCCCGGCTCCACTAAGTCTCCTCTTCAGTTTTTCACTTGAAGCTAGTCTAACTCTCAACCTAAGCACTCAAAAAGCATCCTACAGTCCAGCACTTGCTCAGACCTAATAGCAAGCACTAATATACCCCGACACTTAACTGCCCAGCAGGGCAAGGCTCTTTATCTACCCCTCACCAACCAAGCAACTAAGCAGCTCACCCTACTATTCAGGCATGACCAAAGGGCAACTTCAGGTGTACTCTCCAGTCCAGCTGGTGAATCTGGGTATCCTGAGGCAATGTTACAACTGCCTCATGTACTCAGACAGCCCTTTCCTCCTACCACAAAACACTAACATGTGTGAGAGATGCAATTATACAGCCAAACTGGAGGCTAAGGTATCTCCACCCAAGACTGGAACAGACAGTCATGAGGAGAAGGTTAACACTTGCACCACACCTCCAGCCTCACATAGACCTACTAAACCAGCACTGGCAAAAAATACACAAACTCATACTCGGAGGCTCTAAATGAAAACCTGCAAAAGCATCAGAGAGCTCCAAAGCAGACACCCACAAAACCTGCACATCCCGTCACAAACCAGACAACACATAAAACACAAAATCAATGTGCCGCACAATCACAACCCTTAAGGCAAAATAACATACCTAACACACTAGTAATAGGTGACTCAATAGTCAGGCACACTGACGCCTCACTCACTTGGCTGGACAAGCAGAAGGTTATTGTTAGCTGCCTGTCGGGAGCCAGAATCCGCCACATAACACAAGCACTCAGGTCACTCCCGAACAAGTACAAATATGACTTTATCATTGTTCATGTTGGTGTGAATGACCTGAGCCATACATCCCTGGACTACATGAAAAGAGACATGGAAGAGCTCTCTGATCATGTAGCACAGGCAGGTATGACCCAGACCCTGAGTAGCATCCTGCCCTCACCAAGATTGATACCTCAGTGTAAAGAAAAAATTATCAATTTCAACAATTGGCTAAGCTTCTGCTGTCATTCAAAGGGGATCCAGTGTCTGTCAGCCTGGGATGACATGCTTGACAAGCCGCGTTGCTTCACAAGAGACCGCTTGCACCTGTCACCCCTTGGCTTTCCAATACTGGCCAAGGCTCTTGCAGCCCCCATAGTGACTTTTTTAGGCAAGGCTCAAAATTCAAATCCACCTCCGTAAACAACACAAGTAAAAAAATGAGGGTTATGCTACTCAACGCCAGGAGTTTAAATCTCTTGCTCGATGCACTCCTAAGTATGGAGAATGTCGATAACTGTGCAGTAACTGAAACCTGGTTCAAGGCTCCAGAGAGCACTCCAGCACTACTGGGCTACAACTCATATCACACATTTCGGCCACAGAACACGGACCGAAACACAAAAGGAGAGGGCTTATCCATATTCATCAAGGATACCCACACCTCCAGGTTAGTGGTGCAGCATGACACTTCTGAGATCATACATGTGCAACTAACATCGTGAAAATCTGCAATGCAAATTGTGGCCTGCTACAGATCACCCTCCATGACCCAGGACCACTACTCTGCCTTTCTGGAGACACTGGAAAACATGAAGGTCCTACCAAACACCCTGATCTTGGGAGATTTCAATTACCCTACCATTAACTGGGAAAACTACTTGAGTACAAACTCCCAGGCTCAGTGCTTCCTGAAATTTATCAACTCAAATGCCCTGGATCAGCTGGTAAACTCCCCTACCAGATGCCACAACATATTGGACCTGGTCATCACCAACATGGGTGACAGGTGCTCCGTACCGGAGGTCAACCCGTCACTAGTTTATGGTCTGATCTAACCAATCACCCTGGATGTCCACACCCCACCACCACTGCCAACCAAGGAAACCATAGTGAAAAACTTTTCTAAAGCAAACTTCACCTTACTTAAGGCAGAGGTGTTAAGTTTCACAGCTGCCACGCTAAAGGATAACACTGCCCAAGATGCAGAATCCTTTACAACTGCAGTCTATGAGCACCTACAAGGATGCATAGATCGTGCCATCCCTAGCAAGACCAATACTCACTCCCCTAAGAGAAGGAAACCAGTCTGGTAGACCCCTGCCATAAACAGGTTATACAACAAAAGGAGAAAACTAGTTCAGAAAAAAAGCAAATCCCAAGAAGGAAAGACATCCCTGATCAGTATCAATAAGAAACTACTCATAAATTCATCCAAGGCTAACTTCAAAAGCAAAATAGCCAAGGATTTGAAAGATAACCACAAAGCCTTCTTTAGCTGTGTCAAGAATCTAAGTGGCAACTTGCAGATATGCTCTGAGAGAGTGCAAAATAGCACAACATATACTGAACCTACTGATATTGCCAACATACTGGCAGATAGATTCAGTGCAAACTTCACCTCCCTCTCACCTTCAAAAGGGCCCACAACAATACTGGAAAAGGGCAGTGTCCCAAAAATCACAGAAGCACAAGTGAAAACAGCCATTTCAAAATCCAAAATCACAGCATCAATGGGGCCAGATGGTGTCCCAGGCTGCGTCTTGCACGAACTACAGAATGAACTAACCCCCCACATAAACAAGCTGTTCCACAGGCTACGTGCCCATAGAATGGCACACAGCAATGGGTATTCCGTTCCACAAAGGAGGGGCCACAACTCACCCTGGTAACTATCGCCCCATAAGCCTGACTAGCCTGGTCTGCAAGGCTATGGAGCGCAACATCATGGAACTCATTAACAAAGATATTGGGAACCACCCGACACAGTTCGGCTTTGTTAAGGGCAGATCATGCCTACTAAACCTGGTTGACATCTTTGAGACAGTTACCAAGGCCATAGACGAGGGAAAGGTGGTTCACACAACCTACCTTGATCTCGCCAAGGCGTTCAATACCATTCCTCACTCAGGTATTATAGAAAAACTCACCATCCTGAACATAAACCCCTACGTCACAAGATGGGTTGTCAACTGGCTTACAGACAGAACTCACATGGTAGGAATAGCGGGCTCCAGGTCTGACTCTAAACCAGTCACAAGTGGTGTCCCTCAAGGCTCGGTTCTGGGACCCCTACTGTTCATTATATATTTCTCAGAAGTACAGGCAAACACAAGAGGACTGTGGCTAACCAAGTTCGCCGATGACTGCAAACTGGGAGCCATAATTGACTCTCCGGATGACAAGGACATCCTCCAAATAGGCCTTACTGAGACAGACACCTGGTGTCAAAGTCATGGCCCTAAGCTAAATGCCAAAAAATGCATAGTCATCCCATTTGGGAAAACACCCACGAATTACCACATAGGCAGCAGCCCCCTAAATACAGAAGAGGTAATAAGAGATCTGGGGACCCAGGTAAATAGTAATCTCTCCTTTGACAATCATATTGCCAAAGGAGTTAGGAAATCCTTCTATGTGGCCCATCTAATTACTAAGGGGTTCGCATCTAGAAATAAAGAGGTTATAGTGCCCCTCTACTCGTCACTCATCAGACCCATCATAGAGTACAATGCCCCATTTGGGATGTACCTCACAAGACACTTCCAACAGCTTGAAAGACCACAAAAGCACCTCACCAAGAGGATTACTAGCATCAACCATATGTCCTATGCAGCCCGACTGGAGAAACTCTGGATGTACTCAGTAGCATATCGCTTACTCAGAGGTGATCTCTGCCTGACTAACAAAGCCATCTCCAACTCAGAATTAATGGGCATGCTCCACCTAAAGAAATACAAGTCACTGCAAGCCACACACTCTAGTGAGCTAAATCTCACCACAACAATAAACAGAACATGATGGAGGGATAGATTCCTGTCACAGAGACTCCCCAAGCTTTGGAACAAAATTCCTAACTACATTAGGCAGAGCCCCACACTAACACTCTTCAAAAGAAGCCTGGACGAGTGGATGGGTAACAGAAAATACACCCCTGGGATCACTTCATTGGCTCTGCTTGACAGAGGCTCAATTAATTAATCAATGGGGTGGCGAAAGTTGGCACATTCTAGCTAGGCTTATAAATGCCCTGGGGAAGATAGCCTAGTACCTACCTATGAACCTATGAACCTATACCAGCTCCTGGTACAAGTCTGAGGCTTGAAATAGTTTGACCAAGGCTATCTCCAGTGCGACTGTCATTCCATGCACTGGGGAATGGTGTAGGCATCACTTTAGCAACCTGAAAAGGTGCAAGAGGGATACACTCAACCAGTGGTTGATTAGTTCAGGACTTCTGACATCCACAGATGTGTAAGTATACTGATAAAGAGAATTTATGGTAGATAGAAACCTCATATAGGCAAGACTGGTATACATAATGCTCTTCTCTTGTTCTCTTGTCTTTCACAGCCAATGCAGATATTACAGCATACAGACAGGCACATGGGGATATGTATGCAGCACAACAGAACTATTATTTATGCTAAATTATTTATTTTCTGTACAGTTGTAGCAAAGTAAGGATGCATGCGTGCTTCAGTCTGTAGCACAAGCCAACCATAGGAGTCAAGTCTATTAATCTAGTCAGACGTTATGGGTTCAAATACCACAAATAATAAATTTATAGTAGGATCTTTTTAAAATATTATATAATTTAAGTCCAGCATAAGTGGCATAAATGCCCTGTTGTTAACTTAATCTGTATAATTGGAAAAAACATATGTGCAATATATGCACATTGCAAGGATTACTTTCAGCAATCCTTACTAATAGTTTGTAGTTGTTAAGAAGTATACTTAAATGTAAAATGTGAGATAAAATATTTTATTATTGTGATAATGCATTGTATGTCACATTTAATGGAACTAATTTTATCTAATTTTTTCTCACCCCAACCCTTATCTCTCTTTTTTTTCTATGTGCTGTCAAAATGTTTCCATGTCATCCATCTCTGAAAAATCACAAATGCTTCACAGCACAAGGAAGTTAGGCTGCCCTTGCTCTCCTGGCTTCTGCACTGATGCCCAGCATATCTGGGACCCAATCTGGCAGTACTGCCTCTGCTGCCCTTGCACTACCTGGACCCTCCACATCAGGTAGTACTATCCTGGTAGCTGGTGCTGTTTTACCTTTAAGAAGTTCTGGCATAATTGAGTATTTTATCCCCCACCAGAAGATGCCAGGGTTGGTGCATGACTAAACCAGATGGAGAGGCTGCTCTCAGTTATGGTCCATAGAAGAAGACATCAAGCACTCCAACAGCCAGTGGAGTAAGGGGACTGTTATGGTAGTCCTGTAGGTGAGGATTAAATTCTCACTGCTCCCATGTTTGATGGGCATGGGCGTCTGTTGTCCCCTCCCTAACCCCAATCATGGTGACCCCCAACCTATCAAATCTCTTACCATCTCTATGTCTTGTCCTGTTTGCCCTGTTTGTTTGCATCTGCTTCCTCACTTACCCATTTTACCTGACCCAGAAATACCTATCCCTTATCCAACATTCCTCTCTTACTGAAGTAAAAAAAAAAAAAAGGGCACCTGTTCCTAAAAAAAAATATTGTCCCATACATAGCTCTCCACTTCACGCACATATCTTCTTGACAAACGTGATTCGGTCCAATTGGCCATACAACATGACTGCATTGTTCTCTCCCCTGTTTGTTGAGGTGACAGTCCACATTCAGCTAATATTCTGTACATATTTTTATGCTACACTATTGAAGAAGTGGATAGCTATGGTTCTTTCCTAACTCCCTCTTGCACATTCCTATATTACGTTTCCTTTGTTTGTCCCCCCTGCTTGCTGCCCATTTCACCATTTTCCTATCTACCCTATTTTAACACCTTTTATCTAGTCAAAAAATAGAATCACACACACACACACACACACACACACACACACACACACACATAAAAAAAGCAATGGAGCCCTTCACTGTTTGTCCTCTGTGTTTATGCAGAGTTTAGCATTGTCCACCAATGCCAAGTGATGGTGAATGGCTCTTCAGTGGTGCGGTTACCTCTGCGCAATGCCACTTAAACACACTACACTGAGGCAACACACAGTGAATGCAGTATAAATTATTATTTCACTGCATTATCAATGCATATTTAAAAGTGCTATATGAAGCTGCATTCAATCCCTAAATCATTGGGCTCCAAATAGAAATGTGTCAATCCATTCACAGCTGCTGGCACAGAGTCAGCTAAGCAGTGGGTGTGTTTCTTACAGTGAGTAGTACTCAGTACTCAGAACTCTCATAATTTTAGTAATGGGGCTCATATTTACTTGCCACTTAATTATGTACAACCAGAGATAGCAGTAGAAATGTATATCTCACATGCTTACTTTGCCATTGATTGTGCAAACCAGCTACTCAGTGATACACTATGGAAAGTGCACAATAACATGTATTACTTATGTTAACTGTACATTTAGTCTTCATACCATGAAAGTACATGTAACAACACAAACAAATGGAAAGCTCTTTTTAGGAAAAAAACACATATTTACACTGCAGCAATCTGTTACCTCCACCCATGCACTTCAAACTTTGTCTCTCAGTCTTTGTTCACAAATATATCAAGTATACTACAGAAACAAATAATTTCTTTCTTATATACCATGCCCATTTTTATACTGACAATACACATTCAGATTTTGCAATACTTGTAGTAATGTGGACAACTGCTTGCATATAGTTTGCAAAGCTGTATTTTAAGGTATACCTTCAAATTGGGAGCACAACAGCAAATGCTACACTTTGCACACCCATCAATCTGGTAACATTAAGATCTTTAATATCTTGACAGTTGTACATGGATAGCTATCTACTTCAGACAGGCCTCAAAACATCTTCTCTCAAGCATCCAGTGGTGACATCATCCACTATAAATTGTCATAAGTTAGGTAGGAGTTCTAATCTCACAGCAGTCAACTGGTGTGTGTGTGTGTGTCTAGTCAGAAGAGCATAGCTATGTATTCTACAATCATCACTACAATCTCATGGATTGCAATATTTTGGCATTTGTAGATGCCTACACACCCATTTCATTCAGGCACCCAATATCTTCTCTCAAACATCCAGTGTGATGTCATCCATTATAAATTCGTATTAAATAGTAAGTTCTTTAGTCTGTGTACTTAGGTAGAGGTTCTAATTTCATTGCATTCAACTGGTGCGAGTGTGTCTGTTTAGTCAGAAGAATAGATGTGTATCCTGCAGTCATCACTACAATCCCACTGGGTATGAATATTTTGACAGTTGTACATGCCTACACATCCATTTCATTCAGGCCTCTCAACATCTTCTTTCAAACATACAATGCTGATGTCATCCACTATACACTGTTCTGCAACAGTGCAAAAGTCAGACTTCTGCTGTAGATCTTACATTAAGTACTGAGTTTTACAGTCAGTGCATATAGTTAGGTAGGGGTTCTAATCTCACTGTTATCAACTGGTGTGTGTCTCTGCCTAGTCAGAAGAGCATATTTCTGTAACCTTCAGTCATCAGTACAATCCCACAGAGTACCAACATTTTGAAAGTTGGACATGCCTACACATCCATTTAATACAGGCCTTGCAACATCAATTCACAAACATCCAGTGGTGATGTCATCCATTATAATTGTCCTGCAGCATTGTAAATGTCAGTCTTGTTGTGTGGCACTTGCAGTAAGTACTGTGTTGAACAAATAGATGGGTAGATGTGTTATTCTCACTGTGGCAAATTGGTGTGTGCGCGTGTGTGTGTGAGCGCATGTGTGTGTGTGTGTGTGTTCACTTTGTTGACAGTTGAGAGAACATTTTATACCAGCATGTCAGACAGTGCTATTACCATCTTCTCACCAGACACTGCTGATGAAATTTGCTGTAAATGTGTGTGCTGTAATGTGTTGTCAGACACAGCAAAAGCCATACCTGTGCTGTGGCATTTGCATTTAACACTGTGTTCTGTTAGTTAAGTAGGGGTTCTGTTCTCACTACGGTCAGTTGATGTGTATGTGTGAGTGTGTGTGCATGTTTTCACTTGATTAACATTTGAGAGAGCATTTTACACTAGCATGTGAACACTGCTATTACCATCTTCTTCTCACCAAACACCACTGCTATCAACACTTATAATGTGTTTTTGGACACTGTAAAAGCCAAACATGCTGTGGCATTTGTGTTAAGTACTGTGCTGTGTAATCAGGTAGGTAGGGGTTCTATTTTCACTACAGTAAACTGTGTGTATAGTCAACAATCACTGTGGTGACAATTTTAGAATATGTGAGTCCACAGCTATGTCAAATGCTATAACCTCCAACAAAATCCTCATATTAAAGGTGTCTGTTCTATTAAGCTGTATTATTAATAATCAGTAGGCAACTAAAATTCAACAAGCAGGTGAACAGCAGGGTGATCAAGTCTAACCAAAACATAACAGTTTATACAATGTATGAATATTTCATTCACCGAATGCTGTGATTTCCATGAGTATTTCATATCTTTTTCATCTCCTATGTTCAGCAAATCCATTTACAGGTTTTCTTGTAAACTCAACATTTTTAGTTAGACTTATGGATTTGACAAACTCCTTGTAGGCTTAGCATGAAGCCTATACAGAGTTTACTTGTTTGCATGGTGAGCAGCAATGCTAACTACTTATGCATGCTGTGCACAATGTTTAACCGTAACCAAGAGCAGTTTCATAGCCAGCAACAGTGTTATCAGACAGGAAACTGTATAAAGTAGCACAAACACCCGCAGACTTATATAACTGTTTACCTACAGGCAAACTAGGTCTGCAGGATGGCACAGAAAGCCACAATGGCTACCAGGGTTTTAATAAAGCAATGCATATACTTCCAACTCATCATTAGATGAAAGTGTAAAAAGTGCAGAGTAGAACCTGTGCCAGGCATACTTAATAAAAGTTATGTAAATGGTCAGTAAGGGTACATAGACTGTATTATACATAAATAATCAGGGGATGTGTGTATATTGAAAGGAGACACACAAATGAATTGCAGGAATTAACACAGAGGAAAAGAAAAGGTGAAACATGGTAATGTACAGCAGAAGAGGGCATTTCAATGAAGACAGTTGTAGCATGAATAAAAGTCACATATTGACACAATACAGTATGGATTGCACATTTAATGTATATTATGTAACTGTCACACATGGTGACATATCAATGGACCAGATACTTTGTGATATAACCACCCTGACATAAACAATGGACAGGACATATATCAGGGATAGCATATACAATAGGGATTATGTGCATATTGTGAAGCCGTGCAAAATGAGTTGTCTGAATATGAATGTATTTGCAGCATAGGTCTTATCTAAATGGGACACATTGCAACAGGCCTATGTTCAACAGTAGACAGAAGCATGCACAATAATGGATAATATCAGAATAATGCCACCAGAAATCCCATATCTTCCACATAACATATGTGATTGTAAATGATCATAGATGGTTCTGCAAGAACAGACTTGTACAACTATTATGATTTGTCAGCAATCTTTAAGGGTAATCAAGCACACCTCCATCAAAATGCAACATCTGCCGGAGGTGTTCAGAAACACACTGTTACTGCTATATTAGAAATAACGAATAATCCTGTCTATTTGACAGGTGTGCATACCACTTGATCTACTCATAGGGGTGTGTTGTCCATATTGTAATTATCTTGTGTATTTGCGTTTATAATGGAACTAATCCCCCCATGAGTTTCCTTCATGCACAGTGTCCCCATGGCTGTGGCATCAATCCTTTATGTGTGTTGATACTGAATGCATTATACCAATACCACACTTTGAGTCAATGATTGTCCACAATTTGCAGTCCTCCACAAAGCTGGTTGGAGAAAGGATGTTTAAGTCACTTTTGATATCTGACACTTAAATAATGGACTGGGAAAGGCCTACCACAGAGCCCTGAGGCATGGATCTGGTCACTGGACTCTAGACAGAGGTGACTTCACACACTGCTACATTTATATTTGTCATGTATGTGTTCCAGTTGTCTACCCACTTGGTGATGTAGGTGTTTATAGCCACTTGTGATAGTTTCTCTGTAATACATGACTATTGATTTGTATCAAATTCCTTGACCTGGTCAAGTTATGCAAGATGACAGTATTGTCATCATGCATGCCCATAGTAACCTTCTTGAAGACAGTGAACAGATGTAACAGACATGATGTAGCCTGAACAAATGGGTTTAGTACATAGCCAGAATATTACCTGTGTACTTTTAGAGGAGGTCCATGGTGACTCCTTGGCCTATCTCACAGATGAGGAGAGTCAGGATGGGTCTATACCTCCGTGCATCAGGTGATGGTCCCCCAAAGTCAGAAGAATGCATGTTGCTATACAACCTTCTGTGGGCACATAGACTATCTCTAGGCTGTGTTGATGTATGGCTCCAACTGTGTCTGGTAGGTCAGATTTTAAGTCTAACAGACTTTAACACACCTTTGAAACAGAATCCTGGCTAATGGCAAACAGAGCACCTCACTGGGCTTTATCGATGCTATCAGTATGATTGGCTAGATGACTCACAGTTCACCACAGGGC
Organism: Protopterus annectens; assembly: GCF_019279795.1. NCBI lineage: Eukaryota > Metazoa > Chordata > Ceratodontiformes > Protopteridae > Protopterus > Protopterus annectens. The sequence continues at coordinate 833,923,886 of NC_056749.1, forward strand.
TTCTGCCTGTGTCCCTCATAGACAAGGGCAATATGTGCTGATCATGCAATAAGGGTAAAAACTTGTCTATGATTGTAAGGCCTGTAGGGCCAGTAGGCTACTAAAGTTCAAAGATCCTATGATTCCTTAGGCTGATATAAAATACTATAACAGACACACACACAAATCTGGCTACATTGAGGATAGCACCACTTCCAAGTAATGTTTACAGGACATGGCACAGCATATACACACACACAGTCCAAGTTGGCTGCAAGTAGATTACAGCACTTACCCTTCTAATGGTACACACTACAGATCACTGTATGCGACACACACTCTACACTTCAGGTCTGATATTACTATCTCTTTAGGACATCTTATGCTTGATGACATCAACAGGCATAGTTCTGTTCAGGCATTTGGAGGCCCATATCACCTGCTACAACCAAAATACTGCAAAACCCTACCTCATTCTAAGTCACTGACGTGATCATATTTATGTTGTACAGAGAAATACATACACTGAGTGGTTAGGCGTGAGAACAGAACCCCTATCTATGTAGCCCAACACACTATAAATCACAGTACTTAGTGCACATGCCATGGCTTAAGTCTGACATTAGCAAGGTAGCTGGTAGTCATAAGTTATATGACATCAGCAGCATTGTAGAATAGGGCAGCTTGAAAGGTGGGACCAACTTACAGGGCCAAAAATGAAGCACCATTGCAGTGTGGTATTCAGTGAAGGATTCTCAGCTATTTTGAAGGGAGATACACACACAAACTGATTGGTCTGGAGTAAGATTAAAACCCCTATTTATTTAGTCCAACAGACTATAGATCACAGTACTTATCACACAGACCACAGCTTAAGTCTGTTTTATATATGACTGCAAGCAAACTATGTGTGGATTACATAAACTAAGCTTGTGTTGAACAGCATCTGTGGCCTGCAGAGTGATATTGCTTCTTCCTGTTATCTGCATCTAGTAGTGTAACAGTCAGATAAGTGTTATTTATCCTAGCTATGTGGTGACCATTGCCATTTTGGCCATATGTGGCTGTTTGCATTTGGCTGGGCAAGCCAGTGGACAGGAACAATGTGCCCTATCAATGTGTGCATACACAAAATTATACATTACACCACCTGTTCACCTGTTGGTGTATGTGTGGTGACATCCAGCAGGCACAAGTGTCTGTAAGTAAATGTATTATCTACTGTTGAGCCCTTACTTTGGATCCTTTAAACAACATTATATGTGTGATAGTGCAGCTTTACTCACCATTATTAGGGTATGTAGGACAATACAGACATCCACGCACATATTTATGTATATAACAGGGATATATATATATATATATATATATATATATATATATATATATATATATAAATGTAGCTGTGTGTGTATGATATATATATATATATATATATATATGTATAGAGAGAGAGAGATAGATATGGGTCCCCTACAGATGATCAAAATTCCAAAAGGCCGACTTTCATATGGCTGAGACCATATAAATGACTTTTGGAATTTCAGCTGTTCTGAACGGAGATCTCCATACAGTGTGAAATGGGAAGATTTCCCTTTTCTGCACTGTCGTGTGATCTCCGAGTTGGTATATTTAAATAGCAGGGGGTCTGGGGGGCACAGCCCAGCATGGGGGGAATGCAGGGAGGCTTGCTCCCCTGCTAACAACTTGTTGGTAATTTTTTGTGTTGTGTTCTTGTTCTAGCAGGTGTTCGAAATTCCAAAAGTCGATCATATGGTCTCGGCCATATGAAAGTTGGCCTTTTGAAATTTCGATCATCTGTAGGGGGACTTGTGTGTGTGTGTGTTTGTGTGTGTGTATATATATATATATATATATATATATATATATATATATATATATATATATATACATACATATATTATATATGTATATATATATATACATATATATATATATATATATATATATATATATATATATATATATATATATATATATATATATATATATATATACATATATATATATATATATATATATATATATATATATATATATATATATATATTAGGTATGTATAGCTATATAGGTGTATATATATATTTGTATATGCATACAGACAGATATATTATCTACTGGAGAGAGAGATAGATACAGACAGATATGTACACGTATATGAATGTATCTATTGCCATATCTATATATAACAGGTTTTTTTTTTGCAAGGAACAACAGAATTGTGCTCTGTTTAACTAAGTGTATGAGCATGACCCAGTGGGATTCTCACTACATATAAACTGACTCCAGCCCACACCTACCTGTTCTCCAGTCTGGGGGTTGTATGTTACTGACAATGACATCTGTCCCTGTTTCTGCAGTGCTGCACATCGCTCACATCATCTATAACATTCTACAACTGTCTGATGTAATTAAAATGTGACAGAGGTTAATAATAATACACCACACATACAGACTGACAGTCTGTAAAACACAACATAGTAATACCTCACATGCAAAAGATGTGGACACTTCTAGATTAGAACCATAATCGCCATCTCACATACTAACTTCGCTAGTCCACTGAGGCACACAAGACATCTAATAGAGAGAGGGGTCATTCATCACACAATCAACAGCATAAATTTGTACATTGTTATTCATGCATTTAGTAAGACGTCGAATGTATGAGGAATTTCTATGCAAGTGCCCTGAGACTGTCTGGACTGCTGATATACCATTGATGTGTTGCTGTTAAAGCAGTTATAAGGGAACACTGCTGTGTTGGGGGTGGGGGAACAACACCATATGTTCTGCTGGGATACACAGTGGTCTGAATATCATGTAACCCCACTTTGGCACATCTCCCTTCACTGATGTACTGAATATTTCACGCATGAGACCTTGTGTGTATTAATGGACACATGATAGTGGAATGAGTATCTGTGGATGTTACTTCAGTCCAAATAGCCCACTATATTTACTTGCATAAATGTAGCAGATCCATACATACAATGCCATATCAGAATAATCCTTACAAGTACTGTGTGGGTTAGAGACTTACCTTGCAAATGCAGCAGTTGACAGAACTGTAGTTCAGGGCTTACTCTGTCTGATGCAAGCAGTACACAGCCAATACATGGATAGCTACAGGTTGTGTGGGTTGCCTGGCATCAATTTTAATATATGTATGTGAGTAGGAGTAAGGTGTCAGTCCCTAGGTTGTCAGTGAATGTGCTATGTATTGTCTCTTAGCCAAAGCTAAGTCATATCAGCAGGGGATTCCTCCTCTGAGTCCTGTGACTGTGGCTGTGGTGACCTAAGCACTGGTGGAGGGTTGTTGTATCCCTTCCCTTTGCTGATCCTGCTGCAGCTGTTTCCGCAGGATCATAGTCTGTAGCATAGCACATACTGTGAACATCTGTGCACATGTGGCTGGAGAGTACTCCAGGACTCCACCAGATATATTGAGACACTGAAACCATGACTTCAGAAGCCCAAACAAACACTCTATGATGCTTCTACTTTGTGTGTGTGCCTCATTATGGTGTTCTTCCATGTGTGTGTTATTTCTGATGGGTGTCATCATCCACAGTTCTAGGCTGTACCTTGACATCTAGTCTATGAAAATTACAGAGAAAAGTAAACAAGACACGCTTTTGGAAGAGTCTTACACCAACATTATTCAATTTAACTACAAAAATTCAGTCACACTCCAGATTTTCAAAGACAGAGATCAAATTGGACATAGCAGAAACCATGCGACACTGTACTGCTGTCAACCCCAACAAGCCACGTTGGGGTCCACAGTCATACGGCTTCTTAAGGTCTACAAAACACATTTAGTCAGTACTGGTAAATTCCTTTGCCACTCCCAGTATCTGTGCAAAGGCAAGGAGGTGATAACTGATCCACTATTGCACAAGCAAAGTATGAATTTCTTGCTCTAAATCAGAGACTAGACTGCTAATGAAGTCTTTTCCATCAACATAGTAGAGTATTTCACATGAAGACTGAAGACTGAGATCCTTCTATGACTGAAACATACTACTGTTTCCTTCTTTGTGCAAAAATGAGCCACTACCCCTGTTTAACAGTGCAGAGGTACTACGTCAGCCTTCTGCATAACACTGAAAGGCTGTATTAACTTAAACATCCTAACAACATCCCGTGACCTCAGTATTTCTAGTCAAATCTCCCCAGCCTTGCCACTGCTAATTGTTTAATTAGTGCAGTAATCATATTGATAGAAACAAGTTCAATAACCACTCAACTTCTGGCACAGCTTTCTCAGTGAAGCTGCATACCTCTCAACTGTCCAGATTTTCGCAGAATTTCTATATTTTTTACTCATATTTTTGGTCTGTTCCTCATTAAATCTGTGGTTTCCTGGCAAATCAATGGGATGATCTAAGGATTGTAGTCACTAAATAATGACATACATTTGAATTTCAGACTTCAATTCAGAAAAGAATGTTAAAACAAACCCTGTTACTCTATCAACTATTTAAGTTTTTAAGAGCAATATTTAAAATCTGTCCTGATTTTTTGCGCCTTTGTCCCTTCATTTTGTCAGGCTTTGTCCAGATTTCTTGCACTAAGAGGTTGAGAGGTATGAGTGGAAGACATGTCCCCTACACTCAGAAGTTGATCAATATATTCCTTTCCTTTCTTAGCCATGTCTCTCATCAATTACAGTGTTTCTGCACCTTTGCTGAGACCACCTGGAGCAATATTCTACCCCTCCCTCCTATGTTGCTGCATGTTTTGTCAAACTCACTTTCTGAAATAATTTGCAAATCGTTCTCTGTGGCTGTCTTTGCTTTTATCTGAATACATCAGTACTGAGTCTGTCAGTTAATACAGTGGATTAAAGCTGTGAACTATTCACAGTATACTTCCAGTGATTCAGTGTTTGATTTTCTCATCTTCTACTTGCCTACTGTGTGACCTTGACTATGTCACTCAATGAGACTGTGCTTTGGGGCAGTTGGAAAACTGGACTAGGTTCTTTAACAGTCTCCTGGACCACTTGTCTAGTAACAACCTTTGAACCTGTGAGCACATGAAAAGTCAGAACTAATGCAACAATGCTTCTAACATGTAATATATAACAATTAAAACAAGTCAAATGACACAAAACACCCATACTGTAATAATACATACAAACATTTGTATAAACTGAATGCTACTATGTCACCAGATTTAAACAGAAATAACATTAATGTTCTAAAACTAAGACCCCTTCATTTATTAGTTTTGTTTGCAACATTTTGTGAATATATGTCTGCTTATACAAATATGAATAAATTCAAATGTGCTCTCATCTTTTTCACAGTGTCTTATTGTATTTTATTTCAGAGATATGCATTAGTAAATACACACATATGAGCATCATTGTATTTTAGGATTGTGTTTATTAAGTATAATACATGACAAGGACAGAAGTATAAAAGTGATTCACATATTGTGATCAGATCAGGCAAGATTTTCCTGCCAATCACTTCCTTCCACCTCTCTTCACCTTTGAGCACATCAATTTGAAGTAGACTAGGAGAACTACAAAATAAGTGTCATCCAGCTGAACACACATCCGTTATCTCTGAGAAGAACATATACTCTGAATAGCTGTTAGGTTGCTGTTGTTGTGTCTTTCGGCTTTTCCCGGTTAGGGGTCGCCACAGTGGAACTCTGGACCGCTAATGATTGGCAGTAGATTTTTATGTGCCGAGTTGCCGGCTCTGACGCACAGCCTTCAACGAAGGTACACCCATTCACGCATGTCTCCACACAGAAGATGCTCTAGCTGAGAATCGAACAGGACAACATCTTACTGTGAGGTGACAACGCTACCGCAGCACCACCACCACAGTCTGAATAGCTGTTAGGTGCCAGTGTAAAACAAAAGACAGACTTTTCCTTTTTGCACCTTCCATATGCACTGAGTGAGACATTTCATTTAGCAGTAAACATTCCATTTGAATGGCACTCAGCATGGAGCTTTTGAGCATCCCCACTCTCACCAAGGGCCTCTCCTAAGGGTCATCTCCAGTAAAGAAGAAAGACTACATATTCTCAAAATGCCTGGTTCTGGAGCCAGTACTCTTTGCAGATGTAGGACCAGGTAAGTATAAATGGTGCTATTCAACCTTCTAAAACAAAACAGAACAAACTCTGCAATGTACCGATAAAATATTATTAATAAACACAAAGCTTTTGGGTCGCAAACCCTTCTTCAGTGCTAGAGACATTAAGAATACCAGTATATTTAAATATCACAACTTTATCACAAAGCCAATAGAAAATTTCACAATCAATTAATTAATTGAATGCTGTTCCATTTAAACAGACAGTATATATATATCAGTTAAAAATAACAAAGTAATACTTTAAATACAATTATTTATGTTTAAGAACTGGTTTGAGTGAAATAGTATGGTTTATACCTGGTGTGCAATCAGCTTATAGCTGTAATATACATTTATATTCCTTAATTTCCAGTCTATTATCCAAACCACCCCTCCTAGTACCTTTGGTAACCATATCTATAACTCTAAAGGTAAATTAGTGTGCTGACCCAGACTCATTAATGTTTTTCGCCAGTGCATTAGACAAAACATTCCTTCTGATATCAGAGTTATGCTCTATAACTCTCTTTTGATCTCCTTGTTGATTTTCCAACATAAAAACTAGAGCATAACTTGCATGTCGCAAGATAAATAACATTAACGGAATTACAAGTTGCAAAACATTTAAAAATATATGTTCTACCAGTTAATGGATGATTAAAACTAGAATCTTTATTAATAAGGCTACAACAGCAGCAGTTATGTCATGGAAAAGTACTCTTTTTGTTAAATTGCCTACTCATATAATCAACTTGCATATCTTTACAACACAATCGTTGTTTGAGGTTGGAACAGTTACACTATATGAACTTAGACTCATTCCCAGCTAATCTTTGCAATTCAGGCATAGTTCTTAAAATGCCCCAGTTATCACATATAATCTTCCTTATGTCATTACTACATCTACTTACGTTGTTATATAATGTATGGTATTGTCATCCTGGGTGTCATGCATAACGTTATCTGCTGTTGAATTACCATTACAATATGGTTTGGCTGTAGAATCCCGTAGAGAGGTAACTTTGTTACTAGTGTTAGATAACAATTCAGTATCATAGCCCCTATCTATGAACTCTTGTATTAGCTCATTTATTTGTTGCATATATGTATTAAAGTCCATACTTAACCTACTTGTATGTATCATTTGTGTCTTTACTATCCCTTTAAAAACATGAGATGCATGCATACTCTTTGTGTGCAAATATTTATTCTTATGGACTGCCTTTTTATATGTGGATGTATACATATTAGTTCCATCATAGTATATAACAACATCCAAAAATTAAATTTTCCTTGGAGAAGCAGTTATAGAGAATTTTAAAAAATATGTACTACTATTCAAAAAAATCAGTAGATGAGATAAGTTCATTATCATCTTCCCAAATATGAAAAATGTCATCTATAAAACATTAAAAAAAAACAGATTATGGGATCCATAAAGCTAAATTTTCCATGCAGGAGGAGTGTAGCCACTCCTGCACGGAATATGGCCGGTGAGCGATCCAGGAACCTGCTATTTTGACATGCACGAGCATCCCTACACTGTTCCTGCATGGAAACCCATGCAGGATGCTAATTACCTCATTTGCTGGTGAAAACCATGCAAATTATGTGAATTAGCAATCCAGGAAGCAGGTAGGTAACTGTACAGGACCAGTGTAAGCTGCAGAAATGTATTCGGCTACTAGGCAAATACATTTCTGCAAAAATGAAAACGGAGCCATGACAGCTCCAATAAAAGCATGTACCTTAATCTGTAGGCATGCCAATGGCCAAATATATAGTCACTGGCATGTTAAAGTATTTAATTTTTTTTAGAAATAAAAGTTTATTATTTTTTGGGCGATCTCGGCCATTTAAGCATAGGGAAGCGACACACAAATGGGATAGTGGGAAAATAAAAAATGAATGTGAAAAGTCCATTTTAAGGGAAACCTGCATTTTGCCATTATTGTCAATGGCAAGCTGAATCAAAACAATGGTAGGGAGCAGTGGTTGCTAAGGGGGGAAGGCTCAGTGTAGTGCAGTAACTATGGAGTAAGGCAGTGGGGTATGTTAATGAGGGGACTTATAGTGAATCACAGAATTCTTCTATGTGTCAAATTGCACCTAACCGTGTAGTAACACCATTGTGAGGCAGGAGGAGCAACTAACATAAAAAGGGGGTGTGTCATCCTTGCTGTAAGCACATTGGAGCTCTGTTTCCCGGGTTTGTACTTAGGTAAGCACAGCTAAGAAAGGGGGTGTGTCTGAGGCTGTATAGTCTTATTTCTTAAACTGAAGAGCGTGTTTGCACCCAGGGGAGGGCCATTTCTTGCTGTATATACTAGCTACATGGCTTAAACAGGAAGGATATAGGAAAAAAGAAAGGAAATAACAGAACAAGGGAAATGCAGTACAAATCAGCAATATGGGATTCTGCAACCCACAATGGGCCATTGAAAGCACTCAATAATGCAGCTGGCGGGTCGCTGTATAGCTGAAAATGGGAGGAGATATACAAAAATAAAGGGCAACAGCACAATAAGGGAGAAATGAAGTAGAAATTACTAATATGGGACTCTTGCAACTCACAATGGGCGATGCAAAGCACACAATAATACAGCTGGCAGGTGGCTGCACAGGTGAAAATGGGAGGAGATGTAAGTAAAAAATAATTAAAAAAAGGGCAACAGCATAATAAAGGCAATCATGCACAAATGACCAGTCATGCCTCTAACACTCACAGTGGCCAAAGCAAAGCCATGTGTAATATAGCTGCCAGCTGGAATGTATCATAGTCAGCCAATCACACAGGCAGCATCTGCAGCACAACAGTATAAAGTATGGAAACACTTTACAGTCTGATTTTTCCCACACATTCTGCACCATGGATGTACACATGCTGGGGAATGTTAACTGGAAAAATGTTAGTGGCTGCCATTGCTTTGATACATCAGTATGTGCTAGAGGCTGACAGTGGAGAGGCAGACAATGCTGACAATACCCACAGACTAAGAAGGAGGAGAAGAGTGTTCAGACCTACGGTAACCTACCAGGGGCTACATGATCTGGAGATAGTAGAGTGCTGCAAGGTAGACAGGGACATACTTCAGCAAATCACTGAGCTGTGCCAGCCTCAACTCAGAGCTAGAACCAACAGAGGGGAACCCAACCCAGTGGATACCAAGTGTATGTGTAGCCTTAAGAATGCTAGCTACAGGTACTTTCCAAAGACCTACTGGGGACATCATGGGGGTCTCACAGGCATCTGCATCCAGGGTACTCCACCAGTTCTTGGATGCCATGCTACCACATGCCTGTGAGCATATTTACTTCCCCAACACCCGTGAGGAGAGGACCAGCAATATGCGTCTCTCCCACCATGTAGCAGAATACCCAGAGGTACTGGGTGGCATAGACTTCATGCACATCCACATCAAAGCACCACCCAGTGAACAGGGTAGGGTCTGCATAAGCTGCAAGGGCTTCCCCTCCATCAACTGCCAGGTCATGTGCAATGCCCAGGACATTATCATGAATGTGTGTGCTGGCAGCCTTGGAAGTTATCATGACTCCCACATCTGGCATTTGTCACAGCTGTACCAGGCATTTGCTAGTGGGAGCATCCCGTATGGCCATCTGGTGGGGGATGCTGGCTATGCACTGGAGCCGTTGATGATGACACCCATCAGAAATGCACACACACTCACACAAGAATACGATAATGAGGCACACACACAAACCAGGATCATTATAGAGCATGTGTTTTGGATGCTCAAGTCACAGTTCTGCTGCCTTGACATATCCGGTGGAGCCTTGCAGTACTCTCCAGCCACATGTGCACACATGTTCATAGTATGTGCCATGCTACAAAATATGATCCTGTGGAAACAGCTGCAGCAGGAACAGCATGGGGAAGGGCCACACAGCCCACCACCATTGCCAAGGTCCCCACAGGCACAAAGGGCCTCACAGGAGGATGCCCCTGAGCCTGCTCCTGTAGGCAGATGGATGCGTGCCCAGTATGCTCAGGCCTTGGCAAAGAGACAATGCAGAACGCACACACTGAGACTGGAGGGACCCCAGGGAATGATACCTCTCTCTGACTCGCACACACTGTAAAATAGATGACACACACATCACATTACCTGTAACTTACCGTGTATAGGCAGTGTACTGTGTGCATCCAACATAGGCAGCCATCAAGCACCGTCCTCACAACTGCCACAGGCACAAGGTAAGTCAGTCTTCTTAAAAATAAATGAATGGATTAGTATGTTTTGCCAGCATATCTATGGTAATGCTGCATGCATGCAAGGGAATGGGGTGGCCTACTGTGATAGCAGCACACAACTGACAGCTATGTGGGACACCAGAAAATGTCTGGCCAAAACTGGCCTCAACACACACTATGCAGTAGTACCCAAGATGGCAAATCCCACTGCAGTATATGTGTGGGGACTACTAACTGAGGGGTCATAGGTCACAGGCATGGATGTTAGGGTGGGAGTTGCATAACCACCCCACACACCCACACAGCAAGTCATCTGTAGAAAACCACAAAGAAATGTCTGGTAAAGGCACACAAATGGCAGCAATGCTGAATTAACTCCCTACAGACTCACACAGTGATAGCACAGCATGACTCACAGTTGCAGTAAGGCTATGAAGGGTAAGAAGTCTGAAACTCAAATGTATGCAAAGTGCAATCTAACCTGGGCTCTATACTGATATGCCTCGAGTCCCCATGACAGGGAACAATAGTATGCTAAATGGAACCAAAATGTAAAGCAAATAACAACACAGTCTGTGCAAATGTGTACGGTTGACAGGTGCCCCCCCCCCATATACCCACACAAATGCAGTAACATATATTTGCATGGAAATAGCAGCATAGCACACATTGGCAGGGCTGTATCAATACACATGAAAACATGTTGCCTGTCCACAATATGCAGGGGTCAATGTGCTATGTGTATGTGTGGTTAATACTGTCTGGATCTGGCCAACACATTTTCCTGGCAGTCATCTTGTACTGCCCTAGGTACAGTGCTGCCTTTGACAGGGCCATGTGTAGATAACTCCAGTGCCAGCTATTATGCATGTCAGTAACACCCACTGCTCTGCCAATGACATACCTGGAAGTCACAGTACTATATGGAATATACTACATATATTAGTGACATCTTGAAGGATGTATAGCATAGGTGTCAAGGCTTTTGTGAATATAAGTGCTTTGTGGTACTGTTGCCAGTGGTCATTCTCAGTAATCCTTTTTCTTATGTTTGCTTTTACAAATAATGGACATGCCTGCACAGTTGAATGCACTCTGTACCCACACCCATAACTCCCAACCTCTGACAGCAAGATGTCCGGACAAGGGCAGAAACAAAGGTGGAATAAAGGCACAATGATAGGCATGTGTTGTAAATATTGCCCTTACATACTGTGAAAGTTGGTAGGGTGAGGAGATGGCAGTAGTGGGAATGGTCTGAAGGTTATGTATTCTGAAACAGTAATGTCTGTATTATTTTGTAACACCACACTTCAGTTATATGTAACTAACTTGCCCTAAAAATGCAAGTTTATGTAGAAAGGATGAAACCTCTAGGCAAACACCTGGACATCCTGCCAATAAATGCACAGGTCAGAGGTATGCACACACAAGGAGATGACAAGTCAGGTTAGAAAGATACCACACAAGCAGGAGATCTTCAGCCAATATATCACCAGGTTGCTGGACTCTCTACACAGCTGTGTGTCATTGCTACACTGGCTGTAGCCACACCTCACAAATGACCTTGTTGGGCAAGAATTTACATAGCTGCCCTCATAATATTGGTCTATACATCATACAATTAGTATTCCTTGGGTAAAGAACTGTGATGATCTGAGGATGTCTGGCACTAGGTAATGACACAATACATTGCAGTTTCAGACTACGGATATGTTGAAAATGTCTGCTAAACAAAACAATTACCCTGAGGAAAGTCCTGTTTACTCCTGAGAGGTATGGCTGTTGTGCACAAAACCTTGGACTGGAGTACACCTATCTCTGGAATGGAGTCCCACCCTAACTATAGAATGTCACACTGGGCATGCTCCTACACTTAGAGAATCATAGGACATGTTGGAACCCACATTGGAATTTATGACTGCATTGTGTATATATGTCCATGCATACAGACAGCTATGTACACCTCAATTAACTTGCACTTACATGGTTGAGATTCAGGTAAAACAGTCTTTACTATGCATTTTTGTAGGTTGCATCACTGAGGTAATTTGTCTGATCTTATCTCCTCACTGCATTGTATCCTGCCATGTTGTGTGTCATGGTTTAAAGACTGACAGGTGAGTGACTTTTTTTAAGGTACGAGTACTCCAGACATAATGCATGCTCATATAGGTTCATAGGTGATTACTATGCTAATGACTCAAGAGAGTCGTTTAAAGCCTAGCCATGCTTCCCCATGTGAGAATCAAACCCTGTACCTTATGTCTCAAACACCTTAATCATTACACCAGCCCAAACCCTTGCTTGCTACCAGCTCTTGTAGTGCAACATGCTCACTTCTGAAGTCTATGTATATTGTTATGGGAGGCTGTGTTCAGCAGGTATACATTTGTCCTGTTGAAAGCTTTTGAGGTGTAGCACATACCATTTTGAATCACTGACACACCAGCATAAAACATTTACTTTCCATTAGAGTGACTGTACACTCAAAGCTTAAGGCAGTTAAAATGCCTACATCTCAGTGGGCACCCTAAAAGCTACTCACTTTGCACCATTGTTGGGTCTTCCTGGTTTATTGCATGTGCATCCCTGTGCACCTGTCTTAATTACGTATTGATGGATTTTTCTTTAGTTTTTAGTTCTCTAAGGTTTATTTTTATTCCACTGATGCCTGATGTAGCCCCTCCTCTTTTTCTTAACTAATTTTCTTAGCCTGTTTTTCAGATGTGTAGGTGCTTTAGTACACTGAGCAACAGAGGGGTGAAAATAAAAGCTGACATTGATGTCCTAAGGGATAAACTGACAGGAACATGTGGAAAAATGAGAATCTAATTATAGGGACCTCTGATTTCATTTAAGTAATAAAATTGCTGATGTAGAGAGTAGGAGAAGTGGCAGAAGCAGTCTATGAACATATAAAATATGACAATTCTGCAAAACAGAAATGAGAACATAGAAGAATGGATAACAACAGATAATGCCATCACTATAGGATTACAATAGTGGATAGAGAGCAATAGAGACACCATTTTGATACAGGTTTGACTGTAAAAGCTGATAGGTGAAGAGGGCAGGGTGGATTTTCACACTGATTTGGCTCACAGGATTAGAGATACAGCTCAGATGCCCTATGATGCAAAGAATTTCATAGTGAGATACCACACTTACAATACAAAGGAGTAACATTTAGGGGCATTTAGTAAAGGACTGGATATAACTGCTAAAGAATGTGATAGTGATCATATATTCACTAGAATTTCCCAGAAAAAGAAAATCCAGTTTTACTTGCTATATAGAACATTCATTTTAAATGCACTTCTGCCCTGTTTATCCATCTGTCCGTGGTACAAAATGTTGGAATATGTACTGTTACATTGTGTACTGAGGTCAGCCATGGCAGGGGCAACTGGTGGTAAGTCAGCACCAGCATGCTGAAAATGAAATGGAAGTGAAGCAGGAACCATCTCAAAGTGGGTATTAAAACAGGGTGGAGCAAGCCATACCAAGCATGGCAACAGCACTGTAGAAGCCCCATGACTTGTACAAAATGTAGCTAATACTTGGAGTGGATGATGGAGAGACCCCCGTGGAGGATTCAGTACATCTTAGAAGAATCTGTGGTGATTTACAGGATATGGACCTTGTAGATGCCAATTGCTAAAGAGGTGTCTATCGGGAAGGTGTAGCTGAGAGATGGAATACATCAGGGGTAGTATAGATGACACATGCATGAGAGACAATGGTAGAATAACCAGGTGGGGCAGAAGTTGTCTTCTTTAAGCCTTCTAAAGTGAAAATCTGAATAAAGTCCTAATGTAAGCAAGAAAAGGTTTGGGAAGGGCTTCAGCATTTTTCTTTTATCATAGCTCTGATATTTTATTTTCTCTCTCTTCTTATGCTTTCTGTCCGTGGTACAAAATGTTGGAATATGTACTGTTACATTGTGTACTGAGGTCAGCCATGGCAGGGGCAACTGGTGGTAAGTCAGCACCAGCATGCTGAAAATGAAATGGAAGTGAAGCAGGAACCATCTCAAAGTGGGTATTAAAACAGGGTGGAGCAAGCCATACCAAGCATGGCAACAGCACTGTAGAAGCCCCATGACTTGTACAAAATGTAGCTAATACTTGGAGTGGATGATGGAGAGACCCCCGTGGAGGATTCAGTACATCTTAGAAGAATCTGTGGTGATTTACAGGATATGGACCTTGTAGATGCCAATTGCTAAAGAGGTGTCTATCGGGAAGGTGTAGCTGAGAGATGGAATACATCAGGGGTAGTATAGATGACACATGCATGAGAGACAATGGTAGAATAACCAGGTGGGGCAGAAGTTGTCTTCTTTAAGCCTTCTAAAGTGAAAATCTGAATAAAGTCCTAATGTAAGCAAGAAAAGGTTTGGGAAGGGCTTCAGCATTTTTCTTTTATCATAGCTCTGATATTTTATTTTCTCTCTCTTCTTATGCTTTCTGTCTTTTTTCAATGCCTGACTGATCAGAATATTCACTGGCAGAAAAAGACAAAAGTTAATGGAAGAGGCTGAAGTTTGAAGGAAGCTGAGGACAGTGGTGGAAAGGGCAATCCCTTTCTCAGTGATGATAAGGTGGATATAATAGTTCCATTACATAAAGAAAACTAAGTGTTTTCATTTCTTTGTCTGATTTTAAATCCATTGTAATACTCTTTAAGAAAAGGTCTTCAGTTCTATATTAGTAATTGTAGTTACATAATTCCGCTACATTTAGCTGTTTAAATGGCCTAAATAGTGGTATTAAACCCTAGTTTTAGCCTTAGTGTATGTCAAGCTAGCTCAGGACATGGGTAGTTCCAGGACAGTAAGCTCAGAGCTAAGGGTCTAAGAATTGCGATGATGCTTGTTGTGACTTTTTATATTGCTGTTGCATTGTAATACTTCTATTACATAGCAAAAAAAGGTTAGTATTTTCATTTCTTGATATGATTTCAAATTCATTTTAACAGTCATCTGCTTTAGTTAACGTCTTAAAGCTAATATTACCAATTCCATGACATAGCTGCTCCGCATTTAGCTGTTTACGTGGTCTGACTCTTGGTTTAACCCTACTTTCATTCTTATGTAAAAGCATATGTGAAGCTAGCTCAGGACTTGTCTTTGCATTAAGGCAGTTCCACATCTGTCAGCTCACTTGTTTTTCCCTTGCACCCTCTCTGTTGTAGTTGTGATCTTAAACCCACTGTTATCTGTTGTTGCCTGCCCCTTATGATAATTTGACAACATACTCCATTCCCTCTTCCCATTCATTGGCTGTTCACAATAAGCACATAAGTATCACTTTGCAAAGTCTCTCCCCTTAAACTACTCACCAGGCTAAAATACCTTTCATAAATTTTGAATAAATTGATACTGATTGTACTGATTTTAGTATCAAATATGTATTTTTTTCTCCTATAATTAGTTTACTGTTGTTTTGTACTGAAATTTAAATACTCAGTAGCAAATCCTCCCAAATATCATTCTAAAATCGAACTGCAAGCAGTTATAGTTACCCCTGCCCCCAGAGTTATTCATGTTGGTATCATGGACCAGCGCTTCCTCACAACCATAGCTGGCCTTAGGAATAGGCCAGCTAGGTGGTCGTCTAGGTTGTTGCTCTAGCAGGGGCATTTTTCCGGTAATGTGGATGGTGTAGGTATGGCAGGATGGGGGCACCAAGTGGTGTGGGGAATGTGCCATGGAGCACTTTTGCCTAGGGCACCAGCTGACCAAAGGTCGGCCCTGCTCACAACCTCCCTAGCCAGCCTAATTGAGATGGGTATCTTGAGACAGTGCAAGAATTGCCTCATGCTGTCTGACAATCACCTATTACTCAAACAATATAACACAGTATGTGAGAGATGTACATATATACTATCCTTGGAGGTAAATATCTCACACACAGTAAACTCAGATACCAAAATTGTCAGCAGTACACCACATATCACACCTCTGCAAGGCCATCACAATACACATAATCCATCATATGCTACAGTTCTAAAAATTAACTTGCCTAAACATCAAGGACCTCCAAAACACATCACAGGCACAAAGCACACTCAGCACATTAAGCCTACCTCCTCACATAGCACAAGGAGTCACAAAGTCACAGATATTGAACCCATAAGGCAAGTATCGACCAAATTAAACATTCTTGTTATAGGTAACTCCATTGTAAGACATACAGGTGTGCCTCTTACTAGGCTGAATAAGGAAAGGGTGACGGTTAGTTGTTGTCTGATGCCAGGATCTGGCAGATGACGTATGTATTCAAGTCCTTGAACAACACGTAGCAGTATAATTCTGTCATAGTTCATGACTTGAAGTGTACCTCCCTAGACTATATGAAGATAATTTCTCAGACTTTATGTCTAAGACAGGTATGAGCCTAGCATTGAGCAGCATTCTACCTCCCCCAAGGATAATGCCATGATACTAGCAAAAAATAATTGATTTCAATAATTGGCTTAGCTTTTGGGATTTTGGTGTCATTCAAAGGGGGCATTTGTCAACCTGGGAGGATATGATTGACAGACTATGCTGCTTCATCAGAGGTGGCCGGCATCTGTCCCCTCTAGGGTTACAAGTATTGGAAAAGACATTGCCCACCTCCATGGTGCCTTTTTTTTAGGCAATGCCAATTTGATAAACTTTCCAACATAACGAGCCAAATAAAGGGAAATATAAATGTGTTACTGATCAATGCTAGAAGCCTGAACAAGTAACATCCCTCCCTACAAGCCCTTCTCACCCTGGAGGACATTAACATCTGTGTAGTAATTGAGACATGGTTTTAAATAGCAGAGGCTGTGCTGGGCTATAATGCCTTCCACACATTTAGCCTAGCTACTGCACAGGAAAGGAAAAGGGTGGAGGTGTCTCAATCCACATCCAGATGAGACCCACATAAAGGCTGGTAAAGCAGCATGATCC
Organism: Protopterus annectens; assembly: GCF_019279795.1. Lineage (NCBI taxonomy): Eukaryota > Metazoa > Chordata > Ceratodontiformes > Protopteridae > Protopterus > Protopterus annectens. The sequence continues at coordinate 833,941,158 of NC_056749.1, forward strand.
GTTAGAGCATCTTCATGTCCAAATAACCACCAGAAAGGTCTAGTACTATATATTAGCTAGCTATAGAACTTTCTGTATGACAGTATCATGTATTAACTAGCTATAGAACTCCCTGTATGACAGTACCATATATTAGCTAGCTATAGAACTCCCTGTATGACAGTACCATGTATTAGCTAGCTATAGAACTTCCTGTATGACAGTACCATATATTAGCTAGCTATAGAACTTTCTGTATGACAGTACCATATATTAGCTAGCTATAGAACTCCCTTGTATGACAGTGCCATAGATTAGCTAGCTATAGAACTCCTGTGTGACAGTTCCATGGATTAGCTAGCTATAGAACTCCCTGTGTGAGTACCATAGATTAGCTAGCTATAGAACTCCCTGTGTGACAGTACCATATATTAGCTAGCTATAGAACTCCCTGTATGATAAAAGAAAGCCACAACTCCTATCCACAGAAACTAGAATCACTCAGTATTAAACTTAATACCATTTTCTAAGGTGATTCAAAAGTACAGTTGTGTACACCTACCATAAATGTAGATGTTCGAGTGTCTTCACTGTTGCAGTCATGACTCTAGGGTTCTCCCCTGCTGGCAGGCAGCCCTCGGTCGTCCAGAATTCCAAAGTCTGGGTCCGGCGTCGGCTGTTCAACCATGCTCCCTCTTGTCAGAGCGCCAGGAGTACAAAGCTGACAGCCAACGCCATCTTCTCCAGTTTTTCTTGCCCCAGATGTCAGGAGTCCCAAAATGAAAAAGGTCCCATAACCTTTACAAATACACCTCAGAAGAATGGTGAAAAAAGGAAATACACAAAAGTAAAAATAAGAGGGGACAGGAGGGAGGGAAACCTAGACTGCAACAGTGAAGACACTCGAACATCTACATTTATGGTAGGTGTACACAACTGTACTATGTTCATCGTGTTTCACTGTTGCAGTCATGACTGTAGGGTAGAATCCCAAAGCTGAAAGAAAGGGAGGTGGTCATAAAGAGGAAGGGGCGGCTAAAAGGCCCTGCAAGACTGCAGAGGCAAAGCCTGCCCTAGACTTACAGTAGAGAGGTAGATTGTAGTGCTTAGAAAAAGTATGCACTGAACTCCAAGTTGCAGCTTCCAAAATGTCTTTGGTAGGAACTCCCCTGAGGAAGGCCGCAGAAGTGACAGCAGCTCTGGTGGAATGAGTCTGAATACTCCCTGGGATTTGCTTTCCATGGTGAGAATAACAAAATCTGATTCCATGAGCAATCCATTTAGAAATGGTCTGTTTTGAAATGGCTTTACCTTGGGAACTTGAAGCATAAGAAACAAACAATTGTTCTGATTTTCTGATGTCCTTGGTTCTGTTCAGGTAAAAGCGTAGTTGTCTGTGTACATCCAAGGAATGTAAGATCCTTTCCCCTTTATTTTGAGGAGAGGGGAAAAAAGTTGGCAAGTGGATAGTTTGATTTAAAGCCACTTTGGAAACCACCTTAGGCATGAAGGTAGGATTAGTCCTCAAAGATACCCTGTCTTGATGAAAAATAATATAAGGTTCCACAGCCATAAGAGCTTGTAACTCTGAAACTCTCCTGGCAGTGGTAAGGGCTAACAGGATAGCTGTCTTCCAAGATAAAAACTTGATGTCAGAAGAGGCAGCAGGCTCAAAAGGAGTCAAGGTTAGTTTTTCCAAAACATAGTTGAGATCCCAAGCAGGAATGGGAGGAGATCTAGGAGGTCTTAAGTTCTTAGCTCCTCTGAGAAACTGTCTCATGAGCTGGTGGGAAAAGATGGGAGGATCTGTATTATAATGAGCAGAAACAGCAGAGGCATGAATCTTAATGGAAGAGAAAGAGAGACCCTTATGTAAGAGATCTGTCAAGTAAAGTAAAATTAAAGTAATGTTAGGAAGAAGAGGATCAGAATCCTGAGCCTGCATCTAGGAACAAAATCTTTTCCATTTTCCTGCATAAGATTTTCTAGTGCTAGGACGTCTAGCTTATAAAATGACATCCATAACCTGCTTGGGTAGTAAAGAAGAAATCAAAGGCCCTGGATTAACCAGGCCGGCAGGCTGAGAGTTCTGACATGAAAGTGTAGAACCTGACCCTGATGTTGGGACAGAAGGTTCGGAGACTGAGGTAAAACCCAAGGGGGCTCCAGGCATAGGTTTTTTAGAGTTGGATACCAAAACTGCCGAGGCCAATTTGGAGCCAGCAAGATTGCCATCTTGGGCCTGTCCTGTTTTATCTTTAATAAAACCCGTGGAAGAAGAGGAAGAGGCGGAAAGGCATATCCCGAGAGGTTCCTCCAACTGAATGACAGGGCATCCACTTTCCAAGCTTCTCTGTGGAAAGTCCTGGTACAAAAATTCTGAAGTTGATGATTGAGATGGGATGCAAAGTGGTCTATATGAGGACATCCCCAGACTGCTGTTATCATCCTGAATATTTTGGCATCCAGCATCCACTCGTGTGGATCCGAAAGGTTTCTGCTCAGACTGTCTGCCAGGAAGTTTTGTTTCCCTGGTAGAAACTGAGCTTGAAGATCCAGATTGCAAGCTAGAGCTGTGTTCCATAGATCCATGGCTAGTCTGCAAAGGGGGTAGGAATGAGATCCCCCTTGCTTGTTTATGTACCACATAACTGTGGTGTTGTCTGTCCTTATTAGCAGTTGTCCTGGTTGTAAAAGATTCCTAGCTTTCTGAATGGCTAACATTTCCTTTAAGTTGATATGCAGGTGCTTCTGATCCTTTGTCCAAAGGCCATGCAGACAATTGCCCTGAAAATGGGCTCCCCAAGCATAATCCGAGGCGTCCGTGGTTAGAATTTGAGTGGCAGGAGGCAGACGGAAGGGTTTCCCCTTGTTTAGAGCACATGCCCTGGACCACCAAAGAAATTCCTTTTGAAGGCAAGGAAGGACGGAGATCAGTATGTCTAAACTGTGGCAATGCTGAGACCATACACTTTTTAGGTACCACTGTATTTTCCTCATGTGTAGTCTTGCATATGGTACGAGAAGGATGCAGGAAGCCATGTAACCCAAAGCCTGCAGGAATTTCCTTGCAGATAGTTGAGTTAAAGTTGCCAAGGTTCTGAAAGTTGAAGCCAGCTGTAATTGTTTTTCGGATGTCAGAAATGCCATCTGGGTCATGGTGTTTAGAAGTGCACCCAGAAAAGTTATCTGTTGTGATGGTGTCAAATTTGGCTTTTTTATGTTTACAGAGAATCCCAGGAAATTGAGGAGGTTCTGTACAAATTCTAGATGCTGGAGTAAGACATCCTTGCTGTCTGCCTGAATTAGACAATCGTCCAGATAAGGGTAAATTTGAATTCCCTTGAGTCTGCAGTAAGCTACTACTGGAGCCAGGCATTTCGTGAAGACCCTGGGCACAGTAGACAATCCAAAGGGCAGCGCAGAGAATTGAAAGTGCCTCGATCCGGACTTGAACCTGAGGTATTTTCTGCGATCCTGCCTGATGGGAATGTGTAAATATGCCTCCTTTAAATCCAAAGTTACCATCCAAGCATCTTTGGACAGCATTGGAAGTAGCTGCTGTAGAGTAAGCATCTTGAATTTTGGAATCTCTAGAAAAGTGTTCAATACCGACAGATCCAGAATGGGTCTCTTCCTTGGGACTAGAAAGAGCCTTGAGTAAAAACCTTTTCCCATCTCTGAAAGAGGAACCAGTTCTATGGCATTCATAGCCAAAAGAGCTTCCACCTGGTTTAAGGCCTCCGTCCATTGATGTTTTGGAAGGTCTGGCCATCCGCTTGGCCTTGGCAAGGTATGAAAATGGAATTTGTAACCTCTTAAAACCACATCCAAAACCCACTTGTCTTGGGTTATTTGAGTCCAATTTTGATAAAAAAGAGAGAGTTTTCCTCTGAGAGGGGCTTCCAGGCAAGAAGTTCCTGTAGCCCAACAGAGGGAGTCATTTCATTTGTTTCCTTTGAGATTGTGACCTGTCCTCTCCTCCCCTAGGGGTGGAAGCAGTCCACTGTCTTGGTCTATAAGCAGCTTGTGTTTGAGACCTCCCTCTGGAGCATCTATATCTACCCCTCTGAGGCCTGTCTGAAGTAGGAAAGGACCAATTCTTTGAAGGCCAATTCCTGCTAAATCTAGGTGGCTGTACTTGTAAGAAATCTTTAACTGTTTGCATGGATTTCACCTTATCCTCCATCTTTTTAATCACCTCTTCAGCTTTTGATCCAAACAAAACATTATGCTGAACAGGAGCATCCAATAATTTAGCCTTTACTTGTTCAGGCAAATTTTGTTCCTTTAGCCATGCATGCCTTCTAATGACTGTGCCAGAGGCCGCAGTCCTACAAGAAGCCTCCAAGGCATCAAATCCACAGTGTAAACCATGCTTTCCAACCTGTTCAGTGGCATGCAATAAGTCATGTAATTCCTTATCATCTGCACAGGCAGAAATGGAAGAAAGCTTTTGTTTTAAGACAGACAAGAGAAATTGCTGGTATTTTAGCATATGAAACTGACAGTTTAAAGCCCTAATGGACAAAGTAGCAGAAGTGTACAACTTTTTGCCCCATCTTTCTAAGGATCGAGAATCCTTTTCAGCAGGAATGGGATTTTTGGCAGAAGCGGCCTTAACTCCCTTAGGACCCTGAGAAATGGTTTCAGGGTCAGCAGAAGGGTTCTTGTATAAAAACTGATGGGAATCAGGAACCCTGTAATATCTATCAGGCTTAACAAGAGCAGGAGGAAAAGAGTCAGGGGTTAAGTTAGCCTCCGAAAAGGCATCATCCACAATATCCAAAACAGGAGGAATAGCCAGGGGTCTATGGTGGGGAAGAAGAAGAAAATTCCTCAGTCTTTTCTTGGATTCCGAATACTCCTGTCCTTCCCAGTGGAAATGTTCCCTCATTTCATGCAAAGTTTCCCCAAAAGAGAAATCCTCAGGGGGAGAAGCTGAAGGAATGGATTCTTCAGCATCAGAATCCTCATAAGGAGGGAAAGAATATTCCTGGTCAGAAGAAGAAACTGAAGAAACAGAAGCCTGATCAGAGGAATCATAATAAACATCCTGCCTTGGCCTTTTATCTGGAGGGGGATGTGAACCCCTAATCATAGTAAGTAAATCCTCCGCCACCTTGAGTAACTGTTTCTGTGACTTGGGAGCCGGTTCAGAAGAGGCCTGTGTTGTAGTCTTTGATTTAGAAGGAGTCTTTGCCTTTGTCTTTGGCTTTGCCTTTACTAGTAGCTGAGTAGGCCTGAAAACCCCTTCGGAAGCCGGTACCTGTACAGCGGCTCCGGACCCATCCGGAGCATTGTCCAAAGGTCCTGCAACAGAAATATTTAAAGGCCTGGTTGGCTCCTCATGAGAGTCCATTTCGGCCGTCGGTTCTGAAATGGCCGATGACAGGGGCTGCAAAAGCACCTCACTGATGATGGCCGAACCTGAAGCTGGCTCCACTTGTGCGCTATCATCAGATTTGGACCTCGGAGGCCTGTCTTTATCCTTGCGACGTTTGTGAACTCCGGTAGCCGGGACCGTATCCGACGACATTTTGTAGTTAAAGCGCCTACCGAAGTAATGAAAAGCAAAATCGTACCTTCGCTTAATTGTACATTGATTGAATCTGGCACAAAACCGACAACTAGCTACGTCGTGGTCACGGCCTAAGCAAGGAATACATTAAGAATGAAAATCCTTATGAGGTATTTGCTTCCCACATGAAATACAATTATTAACTTTTTCTGACATCGGAGTGGAGCAAGAAAAAAGTTTCCCCAACGGGGTACTTAGCTTTGAGTGGAGAAGAAAGTCTTCGGACCGAAGTATATCAGAAAAATTCGTCAGGAGTCAGCCGACCGGCACTTGCGAACTGCTATCACCGCACAGCAAGAAAGACTGGAGAAGATGGCGTTGGCTGTCAGCTTTGTACTCCTGGCACTCTGACATCAGGAAGCATGGTTGAACAGCCGACGCCAGACCCAGACTTTGGAATTCTGGCCGACCGAGGGCTGCTGCCAGCAGGGGAGAACCCTACAGTCATGACTGCAACAGTGAAACACAATGAACATCTTTCCAACTCTAGATTTGGAAACCTACACCACCACTAGTGTACAAACACAGCAATTTCTAGACTTTGTCAATAAAAATGCTCTGGAACAATTGGGGAATGACATATTGGATCTTATCCCTACTATAATGGGAGCATCTTGAATCATCCCTTATGTATCTTCATCACTTGTTAGGTCCAACCACAAAGTAGTCTCTTTGAAATAAAACTGAAACCAGAGATCCCTTCCACCTAAAGCACCTTTAGACATTTGTTTAAGACAAACTACCTGTTTTAAGTGATACATTAGCAAGCTTCAAATCCCCGGCAAATCCAATTAACTCCAATGAAAAAAACAGAAATGCAAACCACCACACTATACTAGCATTGGCTTACTTAGTTTACATGACTGCAAGCAAGGAGCAGCCATTGAATCCCCAGATGACTTAATCATCCTACAGGAAAATTTGTCTCAAGTAAATAATTAATACTTACCTATGAACCTATGAATGCAGAGCTATAGCAGACAGTCAGTTTGTTAGGTGAAAAGTGCAAAGGAATCAACAATAACTGGTCAAATAGCTGATGGAAGTTTTCTCATTTAAAGAAATCAAAGCTACTGTGAATTGCTTTGCATTTTGATAAAGCATCAATGTCTAGTGACAGCACTGAAAACAGCAGTCAAGAAGGTAATTCCTTCACCTAGCACTGTTGTGTATATAACTGCAGATCTTAAATGCTTAGAGTAAACCAATGTGCATAGCTTAGCTTTTGAGTTATGACTTTGGTGTGGAAAGTAATAACAGTATAGAATCTGATCTGTAGGTTTGACATAGAAATCTGTTTTGCTGTGTGTTTAATTAGTAGGCTATTTTGCAACTTAGAAGGATTGTCTGATGAGAGAGAAGAGAAAAGAAGTTGGAGACCAGCTGACTTCTGATTGGTAAGTCAATAAATTCAAAATTATCAAAAGAGAAACTGTGAAAACAGAGGCTTCATTTACCAGTTAGATTGCAACTTGGATGGTTTGAAAATATGTCAGCATGTTAAGCCTAAGGTGGTGTTACTACAGAAGGGTTAAATGGGTAGAAGGGATAACTGAAGGTTTTGGTCAGCTAACTAGCTAACTAAGTTATGTGAGGGGGTAGAGAATGAAGTCTGTATCCAGATGTTTTGAAGGAGAGGTTCATTAGAGGAGGGAGAATGCAGAATAGTGAGACAGATGTGTAATGGTACAACTACAGACTATAAAAGGCACCAGAGGGTGATATTAAAGGATCTGTTAGAGCGAGAAGTGTATAAGGGGCAGGATTGATGGATATATCAAGGTGACCAAGGGGAATTAATATGAGAAGAATGCTGGACATCAATTTGCCCAAACTAGATTACAAAGAAAGTGGAGCAGAAGTGACATCCATAGACGGAACTGGTAAAATAGATATAAAAGTCAGTGATTAATGTTGACTAAGTGAAGATCAGCCATCAAGGGGATGAGGAAATGGCAGGCTGGGCCAAAGTAAAGCAAATATAATTTAGAAATGGCTTTAGCCGTGGATGGTCACTTACAGAAGGATGTGCACTGATGAACTTAGAGATTCTACCAATGGGTTGTGGGAATTTAGAATGAGAATAGGGGGATAGATGAAGGGAGAAGATATGAGAAGTGGCAGTAAGTGGGGAAAGTAGGGATGACAATTGTGGTGTCTAACTGAAATGTCTTAGTTCTGTAAATGTTGTTCCACACATCGCTTCTATTCAGAAGTATGTAAATCTTGTAGAGCCATGAGCCACATACTTTTCTATAAGGTGTTTGCCCACACAGTCACAATCATCTTTTGTGCTTTAGGGTATTTTCATTTACACATTATGTATTGAATGTCTTAGATACCAACTTATGGGAAAAGATAAATATATTGCAATCTATTGGTATCTATCTAGTACAGAGAGAGCACATTGAAAATGAAGTTTGTCACGCTTCTTTGTAACAATATCTAAAAATGGAATTTCTTATACTTCAACTAAATTATCATTTTTCATAGCCAAAGAAACAGTAATACTTAAAAATATAAAGGCATAGAGTTTCTAATAGTTATCACACCACAGAAGAAAAATATCACATAAAAATGTTACAGTCAGTTTAAAACTTTGGACACATGTTCTTCAGTTTCAAGGCGGTGTAACATCAAAGTTCACTTCCATTCTTATCAGACAATAAACACAATTTTACTAAATACAGTTGATATGATTGAACTCTATGTTCTTCACTTCTTCTTTTTTCAATGTCTCTGGCCAAGCTGCCTTACAATCCTCAGATATATCCAGAAACGGGTTCCTGGTGCTCACCCACTAAATCAGCATGACTTCCAGCAATTCTCCTGCTACTTTCACAACTTCCTCTGGTCATGGTCCACCAAGACACTTCACTCTCTGAGTCTCAAAATCCCATTCCATGAAAACAAAGATCTCTGATCTCTGTGGCTATAGGTGCTGCTATTTTAACATTATTCAATGCATACAGTGCATTGCATTCATGCACAACCCTCATGAATTGTGCACCATCTCTCATCAAGCACTGGCTGCTTCATTTCCTACTGTGCCCCTGTTTTCCACAAGCTCCTTTGATTTCCTTTTGGGTTCATCTTCTCCTTTCTCCTGATATGATTTTCATTCTAGCAGAATTTTAATACCCCCTTCCACTGCAGTTTCATCTTTCTTCCTGTACCTTCCTCATTCTAGTCAGTTTCTGCCATCTTCTTCCCATGTTAAGGGGCCTCTAGTGTAGTCCATGCTCCCATACTGTTTTTGTTCCCTTCCCGTTTTCAAAGACTATAGTGTTAAATTTTGTATTTATCACTTTGATAATGCTCATTTATCTTTTTTTCCAGATACTGTCCTATTTCTTTATGTCCCACAGAAACACAGCTGGATCAACCTTTACTCTGGACCAGAACTATGAACCAGAACCCCATCCCCTCAGCTGTTAAAGTGAAGAGGAAAAAAAAGTACTTCATTGCAATAAACTGAACACTACCTTATAAACAATCAGCTTATTACAGTTAGAACTACACATCCTCCCCCAACAGATCCACCATTGCAGAGCTAAAAAAGAAAAAAATACATTCCTTCTACTGGCACACCAGCCAGGTGGCTAGATTCACAACACACACAGCCCCCCCTCCTCCCGGCCAAGCCATTCAAGTCCTGTTTCTGTGCCCTGCCCAAAACCTTTAACATATTTATTAAAAAAGAATTTCTTCTTTTAAACTGTTTGCTACAATTGTAGCAAATAGTTGCTACAGTTTATACCCTACCTGCACAGGCACTGCAGTGTTCATGTTTTACTTAAAAATGTTACTTTTTAAATTGTATCAAACAGTTGCTAAAGTTTATACCTTGCCTGCACGGAGTGTTATGGAGCTCATCTGTTACATAAAAAACATCTTCTTTTTATATTCTTCATATTGATCACTGCTGCAGTAGTCTTAGCTATATGGGTTATATCCTGTCAAGGATATAACACTGGACCAGCTTTGAAAGCTTCAGGGCACCTTCCATGTGCCCAAACTTTCAAGCAATTGGACCCGAGATGACAAAAAGAGAAGTTTGTGTGTGAAGCTCTTCAGTGCTTTCCTGCTGCTGCAGAGAACACTTTGAGACTTGCTAGGACTGGTGGCCATCTTTTGCTTTCCTTGGGTGAATAAGTCCCCTTTCAGGAGAAAGATTTCTATTTTCATATTTTTATTGATGTTTTATTACTTTCCCCTTTAGGAAAGTTATGTTAAAGCTAGGAGTGCTGTACATTATCAGATTGCCTTCATAGTGGAACATACTTTTAAATGGAGCACCCATTTTTGTCGGTTTGCCAGTCATTCTGCTGATACTTCTTCCAGGGCTATGGCCACTGGTACTGTTTTAAGGAGGTTTCCTTGGTGCTTTTTCCAGGGCTATGGCCACTGGTACTGTTTTAAGGAGGTTTGTTTGGTGCTTTTTCCAGGGCTATGGCCACTGGTACTGTTTTAAGGAGGTTTTCTTGCTTGCACTCTCAGAACATCCCAGATGATGTGAACAATGAGATTTTAAATTATCCTTCAGATAGAGATTTATTGCTTGGCCCCTCTACTGCAGAGGTGATCAAAAACTGTCATGAAAGGGGTAAGGTGATCTACAGCCCATCTTTTCCAAATTGTCCAAGGGATTTTTTTCTCCTAATTCAGTATAAGTAACAAATAGAATAAAGAATCTCAACAGAATTTATGTAAACCGACATTTAAAGAGAAGTGACAATAAGGTTCCAAAAAGCAGTCTCAAATTTCTTAAAACCAAGGACATTCTAACAAGTCTGAATGACTGTTTAGGAGACATTGTGACCCCTTCCCACCCTGGCCCTTTTTCTCTTCCAGAAAGTCTGAATCTCTATTTTGTTCTTTGGTAACCTATTGTTTCAGTCAAATTAGTTCTGAAAATCATTCATCAGGGTTACAGGTGACAGTGGAAGGAAATTCCTCCATTCCAGGGGGGGGGTCATTCCTTATCATGCAGATCACACCTTTATTTCCACCTGTTCTTCATCACATGCTGTCCCAAGGAGTGATAGAACCAGTTCTACCTTCCCAGGTGATGAAGGGGTTTTATTCAAGAATGTTCCTAGTCCCAAAGAAAGACAATGCCTGAAGACCAGTTCTGGATCTCTCTTTTCTAAATCTGTTTGTGATAGTGCCTAAATTCAAAATGATGTCACTTCACTTATTCATCCTTTTAAAAGTTTCTTGGTAGCACTAGACTTAAAAGATGCTTATCATCACATTCCTATTTATCCAGACTTCAGAAATTTCTTAAGGATTTGTGTGTCCAGATCACATTATCAGTTATCTTTGTTGCATCTAGGAGGTAGAGACCGTAACCATTATGCCAAACTCCAAATGACTTTAAATGCTGGGATGCAACTAGAAACCTTAGTTCAAAATGCTTTTCTTCCACAGGAAAAAGTAGATCTTTATTTAGATCTATTTCAAAGGTTTTCCACTCTGATGTTGGTCACTGAGATGGAATATGATAGGATTTGGGGTATTATAGCATTTATGATTCTCATGATACCCCTGACAAGACTCTACATGAGAAAGACACTGTGGTATCTGAAATCTCTTTGGTATAAGCATTAATAAATAACATTTATCTTTTCATATCCCAGTACTGTGGTTTGTGAGAATAGAAATCACTTGGTGTAGACAACAGATATCCTTAAATATAGGACTCCCCTTTCTCCCTCCTTGCTCCAAATTAGTCAATCACCACAAATGCTTCAGACTTTGCTTGGGGAGTAGTTTCAAGAGAGATAAAGAGAGATAAAAGTACAGGGATTGTGGGACACCAAGGACAGATGCAAGCACATAAATATCAAGTAGATGCTTGCCCTGATCAAGGCGTTCAATTCTCTGAACCATCTTTGGTCCCTGGAACCTCTTCAAGTGGTTCAGACAATAAGATAGTGATGTGGTATATCAACAAGCTAGGGGGAACCATGCCATACAGCCTTTGAGACTAGCCATGTTAGCTTGGGATATACCTTCACAGTACATTCCCACTCTACAAGCATCCTACATTTCATCAGAGCCAAACTGTGTGGCAGACAAGCTTAGCAGGACCATGTTAGACCCTCATGAATGGAAATTAGATCAGGCAGTCTTCCAAAATTTGATCCATCTGTGGGGAATTCCTCAAGTAAACCTCTTTGTCTCCTATCTGAACAATTAATTGGCAAAATACTGTTCCAGGACTCCATTCAAGAAGGCCTGAAAGGCAGATGCATTTTCTTTTCTTTGGACTGTAATGTTCATGTATGCCTTTCCAGTAATATCCAGGGTACTTCTGAATATTCAGAAGGAATCCCCCAAGATCATTGTAGTAACTACCTTCTGGTCCACGGCAGCTGTGGTTCTCCCTTCTTTTGGAAAAAGCCAGGAGCAATTACCACAAGCTTCCTTACAGAATGGATCTACTCTCACAAGATCAATGGTGTTTGGTACACATGGCCATCAATCATCTTCAGTTGACTGCCTGGATGGTAGGACCTTAATTCCTTTTATGCTCCTGTTTTCTGAGGATATGCAGTAGGTACTAATGGAAGCAAGAGAGCTTGCTACTAGAAAAATCATATATTTACAAATGGAAAAGGTATTCTAGTCGGTGGCAACAATATAACCAGGCCCAGTCAGGGCTAGTTGTTCTCTGATTTTACAACATTTGTGTGAGTTATTAACCTATAGCCTTTCTTATTCCTCTATCAAGGTTCATTTATCAGCAATTTCAGCATGTCTACCTACAGATTGCGCCAACCTCTGAGTTGCAAGCTCTTCTGGTGAGTATATCCTAGGTCATTTTCCACAAGAATAGGGTTTCTTTGAGAACTGATCCTTCTTTTATGCCTAAAGTGGTGTCTGAGTTCATTTTAAGCCAAACTATCCATCTCCTCATTTTCTTTCTAGAACCTAAAAGTGAGGGAGGAAGGGCACTCCATACCTTGGATGTCCACACTTACCTCAGGCATTATCTTGACAGAATGAAATCTTTCACATCTTTGGATCAATTGTTCATTTCTTGTGAAGATAGGAAGGGACAACTTGTGACAAAACAAACTATTTTCTTATGGCTGTTTAAAGCTATTACCTTTTGTTATACTCACCATGACAAATCTATTCCAGGCAGGGTCAAGGCCCACTCTACAAGGGCCTTTGCTTTTTCTACTGATTTTTGGAAAGGGTGAAATTCTAGAAGTATTCCAGAAGCTGCTAGTTGGTCATTGTTGTGTACTTTTACAAAGCGTTATTAGCTGGATTCCTTCTCTAGGTCTAGATCATTCTTTGTTAGGACCATTCTTCAGGGACCCTTCTCTTTCCACCTCCCAAATACAACTAGTAATGATAATCTGCCCATATAGTTAAGGCTACTGCAGCGGTGATCAATATGAAGAATATAGTACAGTTGTGTAAGATGAACTTACCATAACAGTAGATGTTTGAATGATAAGTGTTGCAGTAGCCCCTCCCTCCATCCCCCTTGTTTCTTGGTGTGTTTTTGTGCCACGGTGTAAGCAATTTTTATTTGTTAGTCCTAGCCTGTCCTTTCAGGGTTCAGCCTCCCTCTGTCTGTTGGCTGGAAATCTCAGAAGAGCTTTGTGGCCAAGCTTGTGTTTTAGTCAGGTCAGCTCGAGCTGTATGACAGTTGCTTGGAAGGTTCCGTGAAGATATGGAAACTGGTTGGCTGTTATATCCTTGGCAGAATATAACCCATGTAGCAAAGGCTACTGCATCAGGGACCATTCAAACATCTACTGTTATGGTAAGCTCAGCTTACACAACTGTACTTTTTTGACTTTTAAACTGTAGCACACTGGTTGTTACAATGTAGCAAGCAGTTACTACAATGTGAACCACACACAGAGTGCTACAGCACTTAGATTTGACCAGAAATACAATTCTAGCTTTTAAAAGCAGGTATTGCATTAAAGAAAGATAGGGATCAACTGATCACACACCCTCCTGACACTTTATGCCCAGGGCAGTTGCCCCTGTCACTCCACCCAATCCATGCTACTGATGACCCATATATATAGAGAGTTCAAATATGTCTCACCAAACCTTCTGCACCTGGTTCTAGACTTCTAGCACCCACCTATAGTCCCAGTACATGTGCATAATTCCTACCTCTTCCTCTCAATACCTTCAGCTTGTACTGTCCTCCTTTTGGCCTTCCTTTACCAAGCTCATGGAGGTCAGACACCATCTCTGCAGTACTCTCAGGCTTTGATCTCCCACTCTGTATACGTTCTGCATGAGCAGCACTACAGGGATATTCTTTTCTACATTTTCGTTGTTTGCACCCTTCTGATCCCCATAGTTTCTTGTGCTTCCCTTCATCCCACTTCATGCATCACAGTTCTTTTGGTAGTGCTTCATGCAAGCCGTTATAAGCTTCTCCACATTTTTCTCTCCCTTACTCTCTTTTGCTTAACTACCTGTTTCGTTTGTTTTTACCCAGTGAATAATGTTGCATGTCAGTGAACAGACCAGGATATATGAGATCCCCCAACCGCCATTTTCCTTCATCAACTCCTCTGTGACATTTTGTATTTTTTGTAGGTTTTTGTCCTTAGGAAGTCTATTTTTATGTTGTGGGATAGATGGATGATTATTGGTGAAATCATCATCATTCCTGCATTTATTCTCCCAAGTGATGTACAAGTCCCCCCTCCCCTTTCTAGAGAGTATCCCTTACCTTCTGCCCAATTTTCTGTAGGTTTGCCTATTTCCTACCTCACCATGCTCGCAAGATAGAGCCCTAGGAACTTGGGGAACTCCACCTCATTTATCCCACCTATTTCACCTTTGCTCTTCCCTTTTCTTCATACTGCTACCACTACTTTTTGTTGTTGATGTTTACCGGAATCCTGCCTCTTCCTTAAATTTCTCAAATGTCTCTCTTCTCATTGCTTCAGCCACACTCTTTGACATTAACATGCCATGATCTGCATATAACACAAACTGAAATTGTTTCCCCTTCCTTTTCTGCAAGCATTTATTTATTTACATTTGTTGACCGGGACTGTCCGACTGGACGTAGGTCCATTTTCAGCGGTGGCACGGGGAGAAAAGCTCCATGGTTAAAATAAACAGACAGTAGTGGAAAGAAAGGTCATTGTTGGATGGGGTGGGTGATGTTAAGAATGGGAGTTGCAAGGGCATGTTTTTAGGTGCACTTTTAGTAAAGTTTTGAAGTGGGTGCATGATGCTATGGAGGTAATTGTGGGTGGGAGGGAGTTCCATAATTTGGCTATGGTGCAAGAGAATAGTGCTTCACCAGCAGAGTTATTGGCTTTAGTGATCTGCAAATGATTTTTGTTGCTGGATCTTAGTGGTCTGGTGGTGCGATAGGGTTGGAGTAGATTCTGCAGCATTGCTAAATCATGTGTGACTTTGACTAGCAGCTCCTCAATCACAAGCATGAACAGACCTGTAGATAGCGTGCATCCCTGTCTGGTTCCCCTCTCCATCCTTGTCTCCTCACATACTCCTCCACTTATGAGTATTTCAGTTTCTGGGTATTGATATATGGTCTGTATCCACTGCAGGAACATTTGCCCCTACCTGGCTTTGTTGCAGTGTTTTCCATAGGAATTCCCACATTACCATATCAAAGGTCTTTCGCAGCTCAAAAAGCCCAATGCCATCTTTGCCTTCCTACTTCTGTTTCTCCCTGTGCATATATTGCAGATGGTCCCACCAACTATTTTTGCCTCCCTTCCATTAACAAGGCCTTTTTGCCCTGCTTGTATTACTTTTGACAATATTTCATCCAGTCTTCCTGCCAATACCTTTACCAAAATCTTGCTACCTACATTAATCGAAGAGATTGGCCTCCAACTTCCTTCATCCTCCCTTTCTACTCATCTTTTAGGTATCATGGTTATACTTACCCTCCCCATACTGTTAGACATTTTTTCCCAAATTCTGTATTTATTCCTACAATAGGACCTTCCACATTTGCTCCTTACCCATTTATAGAACTCTGAGGGGATTGCATCTGGCCCTCCAGCTTTCCTCTCTTTCATGATGTCTCTCACTTTTGCTGTCTCATCCCTTGTCACCTCAGCATTCAGTTTGTGCTTTTGTTCATCATCCAGTATATAATTCTCAATATTCTGAAACTTCTGTTCCTTCCTGTTATTTGTAAATCTCCACACAGTATTCATTAAATCTTCCCCTGTTTAACTCATCCTCTTTTAAATGTTTTCTATGTCCTCCTCTTATGCCGTATACCTCTGTCTTTCTACCTGCTTCTTCAGGCATATTTCTTTGCTGTTTCCCTTTTTCTTTCTGACTATTCTCCAGTAGTCATGCCAATGCCATTGCTGAATTTCATGCTTAGTAATAATTTTACTCTCTAATTCATATTATTTTTTTTCTCTGCCCTGTAGTACTTCCCTTCTACGTCCTTTCCTTCCAGCTTCTTTATGTACAACCAATATTTCTGTCTCTAAGTCCTCAATGACCAGTCTTTCCTTCTGCATATATCAGTTTTTTCCTGACAGTGATTCTAATCTTATCCCACCAGTGCTTTTCCAGTTTGGCCATGTCTTTCATATTGTCCTGCTTTGACTCGTGTATTAGTCCTTGGGGTGTTTCCTTGTCTCTGTCTCTTTCCATTTATCGTTAGTCCACCTGCACTCCCTTATCATTGGTTTTCTTTTCCTGCAGTTTCCTTAAGCCTCATTGCTGCATGATATGGTATGTGTCTATCCTGTATTTGGATGACTTCCATTACTTCCATTAGATTTTCTTTCAGTAAGAGCAACTGGTACCAAAGTGCTTCTTTTGAAAGTATAGTTCATAGCATTTGAATATTTTTCCCTACATATGTCCATCTACCCCTCCCCCCTTTCATTCCTTGGCTTACTTCTTGTCTTATCTCATCTTTTTGTTATATTCCCTCCTTCTATACAACCTGTCTTTTTCCATTTCCGTGGTAACACTGTGATCCCCCATTCTGTTTCTTCTTGTCTGTGCCTAGTTAGCAAAAATATTCTTGTAGAATCCTTCTTCATCTGTGGTACAAATATATGTCGTATATCTGCATGTTCTACCCTTTTCTGTTATATGATCCACCTGCCTATCCCTCTTTTTACCACTTGGTTTCCTGAAGCCCTCTATTAAGTACAATTGGTACTACCAACTTTCCTGTCTTCAGCGTTTTGTCCATTTCTCCCTTTGACTAGTCATAACACAGTATCTTCTCCCCATTTCTGATTTACAGTTTTGTTTCTTGTACTAGAACAATGTGCCCCCTATCCTCATATCATATACTTAGATCAGAATAACCCACCTGCATTTTTGTGCCTGTTGCCAGGCATTTGCTTAATGGAGAAATGAAAAGTCTAGAGTGATAAAGTCCACATACTCTAGTTTTTACATCACGTTGCTTATACAAACACTGTAAGGGTGCACAGTCAGTTACTAAAGTGAAGAGTTGAATGAAAATTGCTATAGAATGGTATCTGAAGCCTGACAATAAGGCCATAGATGATCTAATCAGATTTTTGTGATCCACCAATCACGTACTAAAGACAGATCAACGATTAATACAGAAAAACAGTGCTAATCTCTGTCATTTTACAACCCTAGAGAGGGATGTTTCAGGTAATGTGCCTCATATGGAAGCCAAAACTGAAATGATCATAAACCTGCTACATCTGTAAGATTAAATCAAAGTGTGAGTAAATGACTTTCTTAAGCTGACTGATCTAGAAATCAGACAGCAATTATTAAAAATCATGTGGAACAAATGTTGATTTTTTTTTTGTTAGAATAGGGGTGATAAAAACCCCCTTCAGAACAGATAGACAGAAACTATTATTCAATGATGAAATGATGATTTGATAAATCATAGATCCCCCAACAAATAATGCTGAGCAATAGCTAACTGTGTTGGGTATGAGTCTAGATCACAGGTGGTAGATCAGACTCTTTAAATTATGGAGACAAGATAACTGTAATTTGATATCTGAAAATTGCTGCAAATTCAAGCGAGTATCTAACTCTGGATAAAGCAATCTTCTCTGCTTATCATGGGTGAGAATATTGCTGCCTGAGATGTCAGCTTAACTGGAAAATAATCAAGTGGCTAATTCAAATTCTTTAAATGAAAGTATACTGTGAGTCACATGCAGGCTGGGCTGCCCATCCTGTCCACAGCCTGAATGAACACAGCCAGTCAATTCAATACAGAGAAGCTCATTCACAACATGAATATTGTGGTTTTATGACAGATCTCAGCTTGATAAGCAACACAGTACTCTCCATACATATGTTTGTCATCATGGAGAGCAGACTGCTTCCACTTACGCTCAAAATTCCACCCAACAGTCCTCATACTTCAGAACTTGGCATCAAACCCAGGATCTCAGGCAACATGGGGGATAGGGCATGCACAAGATGGCACAAGCAAATCATCTGGTCCACCAATACTAGGCATTAAAAGGAACCTGTGGATCATTGGAGAAAACTGCTAAACCATTACAGAAATAAAATCATGCATTCTACCAGTCAAAGGTCAGAGAGCTATAACTGCGGTAAACTCAGTAAGAACCAAATTAGATGGTGTTTGGTTCAAGAGAATGAGCTGAAACACCAAGCTGGCATTCCATGTCAAGAGTGCAACCTAATTCATGGGCTACAGAAGAAATAACCTGAGGAAAACTGAATCTTCTGATAAAGCAGAGGATGTCATTGATGACAGATATAGGCCCATTGTCTGCCCAGATACTGAAGTAACCTACTAACCATGTTGGTAGACCTACAACTGGGCTGGCAAGTACGTCTGTAAACTCTTCATGGTATCCTAATCCTGCTTGGGGTGGAGCAGCAGTGAAAAAGAAGAGCACAGCTTGATCCTGTACTCATGATACACTCAGACATGTTCACTGGTCAGTCCAAGCAGTGAGCAACAACAAATCATAACTGATCCTGCCAAGCTTATGTTCCTATCTTATAGAGTACCGTGGTGGTTCTAACATTGCAAGAAAAGGAACAAAATTCTTATCTGTCAACATGTTTGTGATAAATACTAATTAACTATTATACCATATGCCAAAAATAAAACCTGGCTTGTTGTGGCTGGACCTCACATTTGAAAACATGACCAGTAGTGAAGCTTGTGGGGCTCAGATAGCTGATCTGCTTGAATATCAGATCCAGTAAACATCAGTTGATATAAAAGCCCAGACTAGTTAAACTTTTATGCCTTGACAGTGGCTGGTCATTGAAATGACTGAGGCATTATAATGAATGTCCTCACCTCCCCAAATGCCCCATCATGTTTCAGTGTTATGTATCTTCAACTGGAATAAAAGATGTCAACTAAAAGTTGTATACAGTAAAGGGGGCATTATCCCAAAAAAGTGATGCAAGTGTATGAAACAGTAATATGACCCATATAGGTCTAGAAAGATTTAAAGCCAGATGTTCTGTGCTGAGAATAATAGCTGAAAATAATATTTGCATAAAAATAAAACAGGTAAGTAACCTCACTGAAACAAAACATAACTGCTGGTCCCCAAGAACTGTTAGGGCTCTTTACTGAAGATGGCTCAACAACTGTCAGTAAAATGATCCTGAACATTGACAGAACAAATAAAATGGAAGCAGAGATTCTCATCCGGTCCATAGCATGAGCTATGTCCCTAGTGTGATCAGATGTTCCAAGAAAATATCAATAGCCAGTCTGGAAGCCAGAAAAATCCAAAATGCCATTAATCAGTTAACACCTATAATATTGTATATGTAACAAAACTTCAGGTAAATGATGAAATGCTTCGAATGCAACATAAAGGGGGAAGAAGTTTAGCAGTGGGAAAAGTTCAGATTCAAGTACGGAAAAATAGGAACTGTGGTCAGGTATAGTCACTACAACAAAACAACCCGCATTGATGAACACTGATGAAAGCATCCTATGCCACGCTAAAAGTAGCTTTAAGGCAAATTGCAAAGGTCCAGACCTCCAAATCACAACAGTGTGGTAGGAAGACA
Organism: Protopterus annectens; assembly: GCF_019279795.1. Taxonomy (NCBI): domain Eukaryota; kingdom Metazoa; phylum Chordata; order Ceratodontiformes; family Protopteridae; genus Protopterus; species Protopterus annectens. The sequence continues at coordinate 833,960,749 of NC_056749.1, forward strand.
ATCAAGTTTAAAACAAACTGTAAGCTGCTGGAATCTGCTATCACTTAAACAGCAGCAACATTGGGGTATGTATAATGTCCTCTTCAATACGTACCTGAGCAGACACATGTAGTAAATGGAATATCCACAAAGACTCCGTACTAAAATAGTACAAGCAGTAAACACAATCTCATATGCTGGTCACCTCAAAGCCCTGTCTGTTTACTCGGTATCATAGATGCTTCTGAGAGGTCATCTTGCCTGGCATATTAGGCATCCCTGGACCCTATTTTTGATGAACCTTTCGTATATCCGCAAAACAAACAGCATCAGTACTACTAGATTAAAAGACCTAAATTTGCTTGTGACATAAATAAGACATGTTGGAGAGGCACACATGTTTCTCAGACAGTTCCCATTCTCTGGAACAGGCTACCCATTTGAAGCAGAGTTCCTCCCTATCCCTAATTAAGAGCAACTTGCACCAATGGATGGGTAATTGGACATTCATCTCTGGTCTGGCATCTATGTCTCACCCCCTTTATAAATCAAATTTGTGGGTCACCTTTGGGTTGCATGCCTAGGCCTATAAGGGCTCTATAAGGGCTCTAGGGCTTGTTAGCCTAGTGTGTACACCCATGAACTTATGAAAAGCAGTGATAACATTCCATCTATCCATGTATTTAACACCTATTATATCTTTAGATATACTGAAGTTGTGAGGACATATCAGTATTTGTCACAGATGCTATCATCTTTATGACTGATTTCTTGGGTCCCCAAATTTAAACTACTTCATTCCCAGGTCACCATAGCCAAGATGAAGTATGATTTTGCATCTAGCTATAGAACATTTCTAAGTCCCATACTAGTCATGTCAATAGCTAACATGGTCAAAAGGAGACTTAGAGATATTGCATGTATATTACAGGATTCAACTATCTATCAATAAACCAGCTGGCCTATGACTCCAATGGTTAGCATACTAGGTGCTTTCTTGACTTCTTTTTTTTCTCTCTTGTACACAGGCTAAACATCCTACTATGGATTGAAATACGTTTGGTCTTCAGAGATCTTGTCACTTCTTGTATATCTCCATGTGCATCATCTTCCCTCATTACATCACTAAATCAGTGACCTTTTCCTTTAAAACGGGAGGTATTTCTAACATGTTCATAGGTAAGTACTAGGGTAGCTGCCCTTGTGGGCATTTTTAAACCTATTCACTTTCCCTTTTTGTGCTTAAAATAACCTATTACATTTGGTTATAAATTGGTCTTACCCATCCTATGGTCAATAATTATATATTACCCCTAATGAGAATAACTGGGATCATACCATAGATGATTTGAGGGGACCCAGGAATGGAATAAAGCATTCAGGAGCTGCCTAAATTATCCTTCAATAGTCAGTTGTACATCTGTGTTTAAGAGCATCTCAAAAGCAAAACTTCTTCAGTTATTTGAAGACTTACCCCAGGATTCAATAAAATCTGTGTAGGCACTGTGTAGAGCCTACATGGACTTTATCTGTGTACACGGAGATGGTTCATCCCCAGCAGTGTGCCATACATCTTAATTAAGACATGCTGCTGAGGGAGATCAGAGGTACATGGATATTGAATCTGTGCAAGCAGCAGTGTAGAGGCTGTCCTGTACTTGTGAACTGTCCAGAAAACGGTCTGGGCAGGTAGTAAGCACAGGAAAGCAATTTTTCTTGTAATTTCTTTTTTAAGTTTAATGTATGTGTTTGCGAACCAGCTCAATGCTTAGTGATGCTGAGCTGGATTTATACATGTGCACCTTACATCTGCTATATGTCTAAAAATAGAAACCAGATGTATTTAAAGGTTTGGTTCTGTGGTGCTTAGCAATGCGCAACCCTCCACACAGCTTTACTGAGCACTGCTAACAGAAGTCATAGTAGTATATGTGAAGATAATTATTTCCCTGCACTATGTATGTTTCTAGACAGGTTGAGTGATGAGGTATAGTGTACTAGGTCTCAGGTTCAAGTACTGATATGCTTTATATTATTTTTGTTGAGAATAAGTCAGCTGAGTGAAACATCAGTCTAATGTAAACTAAAAGATAGTTATATTTAGCAAAGCTGTGTGATACTCAGCCTCATTTAAACGGTCTCTGTGGGTTTTCCCAGTGCTACTGGTATCACCCACACTGATGAGCAGTTTAGTCACCATTATGATGATGTAAAGTGAAGGAAGAGGGGAACTTTGGACACCTGGGTCCAAGAGGTATGGGCTGGGCACACTCCACAGATATGTAAGTATGTTTCCCAGGGATTTATAAGTATATAAACTGAATATGTGCAAAACTGGTATGCATAATGCTTTCTTTCTCTTACAACAGCTGCAGACGAGCAAGCTTGCAATGTGCAGTCTCATGCAGGGTGACTAGCCAGGATGAGGTATGAGTGTGGTGAGTAGGAAAAAAGCAAAGCACTAACCTAATGTATAATGTATAATGTACTGTCAAGATTAAAAAGTATTTATGGAGTTTGCAGTCCTAACAGTCAGGTATACATACTTGGGAACTGTAATATGTTTAGTAATGTGTCAGTGCCTACCTGAAATAGTACACCACGTTAAATCAAGTAAGCATGTATTATTGTGCAGTATAGCCTACAAATGTCAGTTGAGGTTGTGGTCTACTGAGATTAACAGTCACTGTTCTGCTGTGCTCATTGTGTAAAATATGCTGTAGATTGCATTCAGGTAATGACGAAGGTAAATGGGTTATCACTTACAGGTCTGACACAGCTATCTGTGCTGTAAATGCCAGACTTGAAGCAACAGTAATAAATAGATTATAAAGGGTGATGGTGCTGTGATATGTACTGCTTCAAAGAAGTGCTCACTAGTCTTGTTCTAATCTAACACCAGTCAACTGTTCAAAGGAAATGAATAAAGACTGCTGAAAAAAACTGTCGGATAAATGTAGTGCAATGCCTACAGTAAGTGCAAGTCTGTGTTCTGGTGAGTTTGTGCCATATAATGCTGTACATTCCACCCACTTGAAGAAGGTGTAAGGGTAAGGTAGCTGACATTATGGCCAGATATGCATGTGTATAAATGCCAGATTTTAATGCACACTATCAATAAAAGTGTAAAGCAGGATTATGCATTTAGAAGCACTCTCTTCAAATAACTGTGCAGTACGGCTGCAGTACGGCTGTATTCACTGCATGTGTGTCCCAATCTGACACCAGTGAACTATAAAATGGAAAAGAATAAAGACTGCAGAAAATATTGTCTGATAAATGTAAGGCAATACCCACAGTAAGCTTCAAGCCTGAGTTATAGTCATTTTTAGTCAAATAATGCTGTTTATTCCTCCCTCTCCAGGAACAAGGTATATGGGTAAGATACCTCAAGTTCTGGGCAGATATGCATGTGTATATGTGCCCGATTTTCAGAAGCAGTATCAATAAAGTGTAAGGCAAGATTGTGCCTTGATAAATACTCTTTTCCAATAAGTGCGAAGTATTCCTGTATGCACTGCCATGTCTTTCAAAATCTGACAGCCGTCAACTGTTAAATTTAGTGCATGTTTCCTTGAGTCACAGCTTGTGGGTTCTAATCCCATGGCAGCCAACTAAGAAATCACTGGCTGTCTACTTCAGTTAGTGTAGACAAACATACCTCTCAACTGTCAAAATTTTTGGAATGTAATGACTAATGCCCCATATGTCTGGTCATTGACTAGCAGATAAATGACATGACTTGGAATGCAATTTATTGGGAAATCCGTTTACAGAACACCTTGGTAGTAATGTATGACCACACTATGTAAAACGGTTCCCTGTAGTTGTGTACCTGCATTTGTTAGTGCTTGGTCCATACTGTCCCATGCTAACAGGTTGAGAGCTATGTGCATGTAACATCATCTATACAAGAAGTGGAGTCACTGTACACAAAAGTGACACTGCACACTTGTAGAATTAGGTATTAGTAGTCTATGTAGTATCAACTGTCAAGCCACTAATGGTTTGTTTTTCTCTCTCACTCCACCCCTTATCTTTTTTAATTATTATTATGAAATTTATTAGTTTATTACTGTTATTTGTTATGGTTTCATATTAACATGTTATGTTAACTAACTGTTATGCTGCCCTTATGGATTATGTCATACTGGCTTGCTGTTAACATACTTATAGGATTATAGGAAGTAAATAGGCTATTGGCCTTGAGGCCCTAATAAGCCTAGCCAAGAGTTTAACCCATGTTTAGACAAGTCAGCACCCTTTGCCCCTGTCCAGCAGGGACACAGGTGGAATATCAGGGATGTATTTTCTGCTTCCCATCCAGTTATTTAGGTTACGCTTAAAAAGGAGTAAAGTGGTACTCTGCTTGACATGAAGAGGGAGTTTATTTCACCAATGGGGAGTCTCTGGGGCACAAATCTGTCCCACCAGCAAGTCCTACTGACGTCACAGGCCAGGTTGAAGTTGCATGTGCAGGTTACTCGAGTGGAGTTTGACTTGCGGATATGCAGCAGTCCCATTAATGTGGGGTCTGAGATCGCCTTGTATGCCAGACACAGGTCACCTCTGAGGAGCCTGTACCAAACTGAGTAGAGGGATAGGGCTTTTAGCCTATCTGTGCATGGTAGATTTTTGATGCCCTGGATTCTCCTGGTGAGGAACCTCTGTGGTCTTTCCAGCTGCTGTATGTCCTTTGCGAGGTACATGCGAATGGGGTTTTGTACTTAATAATGGACCTTATAAGGGAAGAATACAGGGATATTATGACCTCCTTGTCCCTGGATGAGATACCCTTACTTATGAAGTGAGCCATGTAGAAAGCTTTCCGTACAATGGAAGCAACATGGTGGTTAAAAGTCAGGTTGCTATTATCCTGGGTGCCCAAATCCCTCACAACTTATTGCATGCTTAGGACATTGTTATTAATGTGATAACTGGTGGGGACATCACTGTCCCCAAAGGGAATGATGATGCATTTTTTGGTATTCAGCATGAGGTTATGTTTCTGGCACCAGTCATTTGTTTGGGTGAGACCCTCTTGCAGGATGTCTTCATCACTAGGGGAATTGATGACAGCACCCAGCTTCCAGTCATCTGCAAACTTGGTCAGCCATAGCCCACTGGTTTTGCCCTGCACCTCAGAAATGTATATCCAAAATAACAGAGGCCCCAAGACCAAACCCAGGGTGTGCCACTGGTTATGGGTCTACTGCTTGAGGTGGCTTCCCCTATTTTGACTAGGTGGGTTCTATCAGTAAGCCAGTTAGCTACCCATCTGGCAACATACAGATTGACACCTAGTTGAGACAATTTATCTATTATGCCTGAGTGGGGAATAGTGTCAAAGGCTTTGGCTAGATCAAGGTAGGTGGTGTGTACCATCATCCCCTCATCCATGGCTTTGGTGACTGTCTCAAAGAAGTCGACCAAATTTAACAGACATCACCTCCCCTTGATGAACTGTGTGTGATCAAATATTTAGAGGTTGCCAATGTCCTTGTTAATGAGGTCCATGATAATCCATTCTATGGCTTTGCAGATCAGGCTAGTTAGGCTGATGGGTCTATAATTTCCTGGATTAGTGGATGCTCCACCTTTGTGCAAAGGGATGACAGTGGCTGTCCTCCACACAGCTGGGACAAAGCCAGTACTCAGGCTTTGGTTGAATAGGGCGCCTAATGGTGCTGCAACTTCCTGCCTGAGTTCATGTAGGATGCAGACTTGGATGTTATTGGGTCCCATGGAGGCTGTATTTTTTGCCTTTGAGAGAGCAGTGATGACCTGTTCCCCTAGATATAAGAGGAAGGAGGCAGGTACTGGGAATGTCCTGATTTACTGATGGGGGGGACAGAGGGGTGAATATTTTGCTGAATCTGTTAGCCAGCAAGTTTGCTATATCTACGGCATTTGTATATGAGGTGTCCTTGACCACCAGTTCTGAAAAGATCTGGCTGCTTCCTTTGAGATTGCTGACATATGTGAAGAAGGCCTTATGATTGTCTCTAGTAGATGTGGCTAATTTGGACTCGAAGTTTGCTTTGGAGGATTTCACTAGTGCTCTTATTTGCTTCTTCAGGCTAAGGAGACATTGCTTCCAGTTCTGCACCTGCTCCTTCTTGGTCCTGGACAGCAATTTTTTTCCTTTTGTTATAGAGTTTATTGCAGATGTCCACCAGACAGGTTTACTCTTCCTTGTGAAGGATGATTTAGTCCTGTTGGGTATTCCTAATTTCATGCATATATATAAATGCTTGTATAGTGCTTTGGTATAGTTTTGGATACTGGTGCTAGTTCATAGAAAGGGGGAGGGGGGCTGTGAAGCTGTTTATACCATCCTTCGGGAGGCTGTAATAAGCTTTGGAGAAGTTTTTTTGTTTGGTCCCAGTGAGAAGAGGGTCAGGGGAGATGGTGACTTTGAGAGATCTTACTAGGGAGGATGATACTGCAAGGATGCTACTGTGTTTACCCATATTTGTTAATACCAAGTCCAAGATAATATCATCTCCTGTGGGGGTATTGACTAGCTGTTCCAAAGCATTTGCATTGACAACATTGAGGAATCTCTGGGCATTTGTGTTCTGGCACGAGTAGTTCTTCCAGTCTATGTTTGGGTAGTTGAAGTCACCCAGTATCATGGTAAAGAGTTGAATCTTGAAAGATTCAAAGAGGTCCAGATAGGCAGATTGGCATCTTGAGTAAGATTTGGGGGCTGGTAGCTAACTATGATTTGTCAATGGTTAACTGTACCTTAAGTGTTTCCTGTGTGTCATACAGTTTGACCAGCCTGGAAGTGTGTATCTCTTTAATATACATTGAAACTCCACCTCCTTTGGCTTTACTGCCCACAGTTTGGGGTCTGAACGTATGACAGGATGAGTAACCAGGTAAGGCTGGGGTGCTCTCTGCAGCTTTGTACCAGGCTTCTGTGACTGCGCAGATATCAGCATTTTCCAGGGTTAAGAATGCTTGCAATGAGTGCAATTTCATGTTTAGATTCCTAGTGTTTAAAAACATGACCTTTAATTTGCATTTTGTTGAAATTTTTATGTTGGTAGTTTTATCACTTTCCCTAAAAAAGGCACTGTGGGGGAGGCAAGAGCCTTTGCCAGATGTCTGAAGCCCAACTGAGACAGATGTAAGCCATCTCTGGCAAAGCATTGTGGTCTGTCGATCATATCTTCCAAGGCTGTCAGGTCCCCTGGAATGTCACCAGAAACTATGCCAATTGTTAAAGTCAATCATTTTCTGTTTGTATTGAGGCATCATTCAGGACGATGGCAGAATGTTGCTTAAGGATAGGGACATACCCATCTGGGATACATATTCAGTGAGTTCAATCATGTCTCTCTTCATATAGTCCAGGGAGGTACGTCTCAAGTCATTTATGCCAACATGGACTATGACAGTTATAACAGAACCTATTGTTGAGAGACTTGAGTGCATATCTGATATGGCAGATTCTGGCCCCTGACAGACAACTGACCATGACTTTCTCCTTATTCAGACTGGTGAGAGGCACATCTGTGTGTCTCACAATGGAGTCTCCCATGACTAATATGTTGGGTTTATGGTTAAGCCTTAGTGGCTGTAAAACACAGGTGTGTGAACTATGTGTGTTATGTGATGTAGAGGACTGTGGAGATCGTGTGTGTTTTTGCCTCGGAGGTCTCCTTTGTTTGGGTATGTTTCCATTGATGCCCTCCACATATGTGGGTGTGTGTTGTGTAGGTGTGGGTGGTGTTTGATGTGTAGTGATTGTGTTGACAGCCTTCTCAGTGCCAAATATACTGACTTGTGAGAGAGCATAGACCCTAGGTTCCTAATGTAATTGCATTTCTCATTATTTGTGTTCCTAGGTAATAGTAGTAGATGGTTTTCTGTGTACATGAGGCAGTTGCTACATTGTCTCAGATTCCTATATAAACCAGACTGGCAGGAGAAACTATAGGAAACTGTCCATCCATATTTATCAGAATCTGAGGGAGAAAGGCCAGTGAGATCTAAGGGGTACGCCTAAAGCCCAAGTGGTTAAACTAAAACTAAGATGCTTAGAATAACACTTCCAATTTAAACAGGCTATAAACAAGCAGTAATAAATGCAACAGAAAAGATGCAGTTGAATACTTTTGACAACAAGCAGCATCAAGTAGCAGAAAAAGCAAGATGAAGTCATAGAGTATGAGGAGGAAACACAAATACAGTAAAAGCAGATGAATAAAGTGTGTTTTTTTTCTTGTTTGTTAGTAAATTGGGAAGGGATAGAGGAGGAAGAGAAGATAATTCAAGGTTAAAGAACTAAGGAGTTTGGCCTTCCCAAATGATCTCTGCATTAGGTAGAATGAGCTAATGAGATGGGATTGGGAGGAGTGTTCCCAAACAAATTTACAGTAGGGGTGGGTAACAGCAAAAGCCACCAACTTTAAGAACACAACAGCAGTTGTGTGGGAGGGTAGGAGGAAAATTTTCAACCAGAGGTCAGCAAATATATAAATGCAGAAACAGAAAAGTAAATAATTCAGTCAAACAAATAAATAAAAATAGTGCAGTACTGTTAAGCAAATAAATAAAACCAGAGCAGTACTGTTAATCAAATAAATAAAAACAGTGTAATATTGATAAAAAACACTGAACAGTTAGATAAAGTGCAAAAATATACTTATGTCAGCTCTGTAATTCCAGATTGTTTAAGAAACACTCTCAGTCAGGCACATTGGAGCTTCTAGCAAGATAAGCAGAAATTCACACGATGGTAATATTTTTATACCGGCAAGATAAAAGACCCTTCTTACCATTGTGTAATTTATTGTTGTGTTCCTCATAATATTTCTTAATATGTATTTGGCTTAATCAATATTATCTTCCATTATGTTAATACTAACATTGGTTTGGTTATTACTTATCTTACCTTATACTGATGTCTAATTTACTACAATGCAATAATGTAGACCAGCTCCATGTGATCCACCTACCTTGCCTCCAGGGTCCAGCACATCTGGGCCACATCCTGGTGGTGCTCCCTCTGTTGCCCCTGCACTACCTGTGGTATTAGGTAGTTCACCCTCTGGGAGCAGAGGTGGAGGGGTGATTTTGTTACCCATAAAGAGCTACCAGGTATGGTGAGCAGGGTGTTTGTATGAACTTTTGGTGAATGTCTGTGCCGGATGTAGGACATGCTCACCAACCTGGTGGGGAAGCCTCACCCTGCAAGCCAGCCTCCACCACTGCCACCCCAGGAGCAGTGAAGGAGCAGTACTGACAATCCCATGGGTGAGGACTTGAGTCACACTGTGTTCCTGGGGCTGTGATTCCACAACACCCTCCCTGTCCAAGGTGTTCACCCCCTCTTGTGTCACACACCAACCCTGTCTGTTATTTTGTCTGTCTAAAAATGTTTCCTCACCTTCCCAACTTACCTCCCCCACATGTTCCTATGTCCCTTCCCCAACTTTTCACTCTCATCTTAAAAAAAAAAAAAAAAAAAAAATTGGGCACCTGTCCTACAAAAAATATTGCCCCATACATAGCTCTCCATTTCACACATGTGTCCACTGGGCACAATTAATTTGGTCCAATTGGCTTGACAATGCAGTTAGTTTGTGATTACCTGTCTCTGGGGTGACAGTCCAAATTCAGCTAAGAATTCTGTCACAGTGCACAGTTATTGGTGATGAAAAAATGGATAGCTATGGGTCTTTCCTACACCCATCCTGCACACCCTGACCTGTCTTTCACCATGTTTTCCCCCTGCTTGCATCCCCTGTCACCACTGTCATATCCCCATTTTTCTTTTCTTTAAAGATTTTTTGCATGACGTGGTGTGGAGCACCATGTTGCTAAGCTATGCTAAACACTGCTACATTAATATATGTTTTTGTAAAAATATTAATCACATTCTAAATGTACACCCGCACCCTATTTCAAACCCAGGACCATCTCACCTGCCTGACAGCAGCTCAACCCACCAAGCCAAACAACTGCTAATTAACCCAGATGTTTAATTGAAAACATAAATAATGCTCATGCTTTCATCATTAAGCATGTTTAAGTGATGCTGCACATCTTGCCACACTGCACAAACCAGATGAAAGAAAAATAGAAAAATATTACTTTAATTAGTACTGTACTAGGGAAATATATCACCTTAAAGCTATATGCACAATAATGAATGTAAGGTATGTAGTAGCAGGTAATCATGCAAGTATATGTACAACAATGAAATAATACACTTGCTAAATCATTAATGTAAAATTAGGATTTTAAATGTGACTCTAATAGAGAAATACAGGATTCTAAACCCATGCAATCTGGACAAATCCATAAATAAAACTGAGACAAAGGCCCAAGAATAGGGACAATTTTCAATAATGCTCTTACAAACTTAGAAGGATGATAGACTAACAGGTATTGATTTAGCATGAATGTTCTGAAGTGCATGGAGGTCTGAAACTCAAATGCCTGTCATTATTTTCTGGCTTCACTCTTTAATGTTTAACTCTAATTTGCCAAGAAAATACAATGTAATGAAAACAGGCATAAAACACGAGGGCAAAATCTGGACATTCTGTAAAAATCTGTACAGATGAGAGGTATGCATGTAAGTGCAGTGTGTGACAGAGGATAACTGTGGAATGATATCTACATGTAAAAATACACTTGATGACTTTGTGACACTGTAGCTCACTCTGTAAAATCCATTGCAAACAATACTTTTTGGTACACATGGTTCTGGGTTCAGCTACAGCTGCCTCTACCAATGAAAATACATGTATGTGGACATCAACATTATATATTGTCATGTGTTTGTCTGTCTTATCACCTATATATCCACCCAAACCAATACAGATGGAATATCTGCATCTAAGTAATACAACAGAAAGGCCTACAGTTAGGACTACTCTTAACTACTCCTAGTACAGCACTAAAAAGTGTAGAGAATGTCAGGTCATGCATTAGCCTGAATTCTCACGGGAGTTTGAAGTGTGTACTGAAATTGTGACCCAGTAATATGACACTGTAGTCCACATGACTTGGCACCTATCCAACTGCATGACATAATGGTTAAACCACCCACTTACCTTTCTTTCTCTAGGACACACCAACCATTTTGCTTTGATTGTGGTACTGCTACTTCTGGCTAAAATACTTACCTTAAACACATGCCTTAATTTCCAGTGGAATGGGTACCCTCAATCTGGCTGTGCCTCTGCAACAAGGCTGCCACAGCTCCCATATTTACTCTTACAGCTTGTTGTCCTCCAAAGTGTTCAAGCTCTCTGCCTATGCCTACTGCCTACACCATCAGCTCTAGCCAGTATCACACATGCAAAATGTAGCTGCTACAGATGTACTTTCTGCGATGACGTATCATTACCTCAATAATTTCCAGCACAACATATGAGAAAGAGGTTCTAATCTACATGGAGGCCTTATATCTTGTTCTGTGGTTGCATGTCATTGGCTGAATATACTGCAAATCAGCTGTGTTGGTTGCAGTTAGCAGTTCAGAACCACAGATTAGTTAAGAGCCAATCACCTGGTAATGACAACCATGTTAAAAAGTCAAACAGCTATCTATGGGAACCATTCTGCATAAGAGTTTCTTCACACAGTGAGTGCATTGTCACAACCTTTATATATCTGCATGTCATGACAGAGGAGTATTGTACTCCATCAGGTATATAGCCCCTTTTTTCTCCAACATGATGCATATGTGTGAACTTACTTAAGGAAATGGGGATTACAGCATAAGTCTTCCTGAGAACTGCAATGATTGCATGTCATTGATCTCCAGATTTGTTACACCTACAGAGGAAGAAAAGTACAACAAGGGTGGAATCTTGTTTGCAAATGTGACACACTCGTCTCCTTGGAACTTGCCTTTATATGGTTGTAATAGCACACTGCTATTTATTTGGCACTGTTGATTTGACATATTATCAGGGAGGTTACCCCTAGGGGCCACACTACAATGGACTCCTGTGTTGGGTGTGTGATCATACAGCAGTATCTCTCATGGCACAAACAGGAATAGCTGACTATTGCTAGTATCTCAGTTGCATCCACACCTTTAGTATGTTTGAACACTTTGGAATATGAGATGGGTGATCAAGCAATGGATAGTGCCAGCCATTCTGTTATCGCTGTAGCTCTACATAGTGTACTCCCACATAAGTGATCCTGACGTGTTCTCATTTTGTTGTCTTTCAAAAAAATTTATGCAAGACCTTGGGGCCCTTTTATGGATGCCGAGAATGATATAATCCTGGAAGACCTCCATCAACACCATGTACTCCTACTGTCCAGAGGGAGGCAAAACAGGGGTCAGTGGGCAGCATTGTGGGTTGACCTGGTATGAGATGTTAATTCTGTTGATCACCAGAGCAGGACATATGAGCAGGTTCGACACCATGTGACTGACGTGATAAATGTGGCATGCAAAAGAGCAGCAGATGTGGCCAGGGATCATGGTGTCACCAGTGGAGGGCCTACAGCAGAACAACCACTGTCAGTGACTGAGGAATTCCTGGCAAACCTAGGAACACACAACAGCTCCCAGGCATCCATCACACCATATATCATGGATGTGGGTACCACAGTTTCCATGCCAGAGGAGTGTCCAGGTAGGCTTAGTTTGATCTACATTGGAATACTGTAGCATTCAGTGTCTGAGGGTGTACATAGTTTTACATGGGTGTCAGGTGTTTGTTTTGGGGGAGAGTTTAACTGCAGTTTGAATCTTATACTCGGATTTTGACCAACATAACAATCAACATAGTAGCTACTGTAAATCTGAGATATACGGACGTATTACCCTGTTATAGTGCAACATGCGGTGGTGTTTACATTACCTCTCTCTCAACTTTTCACAGGTCCATCAAGAATCAGACCAGGCCGTAGTCCTGCTCCTGGTAACCACAACACTGTTTTGTTACAGATGTTGATTTTCTGCAATGTATTCCCTAAAGTGTCATCCCAGGCCTGCTGGCTGGATTGCTGTACTGGTGGCATGATTGCCAACTGCACAGATATTTTCTGACTGTGCACACTTTAGAGTCATACATATGTCTTGTAGGTATGATCACACTGATAGATATGACAGTATTGTCAGGATACTACAGATTGCCATATGTGTCAGCTGTGCAGAGTGTTGACAAATATCAACAGTATACTCATTGTTGCTGATGAGATTGCTGTTTTTAAGAGTTTTTATTTACAAGTAGCTACAGAAGTTTGTTGGAAAATAATGTCCTCATGTCCTAATAGATGAGGATGGGGGTTAAAGAGGTCTGTAATAGTGACAACAGTGTATACAGCTTAACATATATTGCTACATAAAACTGCAGAGCATAATAGTACAGATGTCAATGTACTGCTTTTCCCTTTTTTATCACAGGTGACCATGGGGTTTGGCCTCTGTCTCCTTAAAAACCTGATGTCAGTGTCTCTTCTGACTCTGATGATAATGGTGGCCAAAGAGAAGTACAGATAGGGGTTGCAGGGGCTGAATCTGTCCCAGTGGTATACATCCCTCTTCTGCCCTCATTATTACCGTACACATTCAGTATGCCTACACATACCCAGTTGCTGGATGCCACAGATATTGGACAGTCAGAGGGTGGGGACATTGAACAGGAAAGTGTGTCAACTATAGCTGCAGTGAGTGTCAATACTGTCTATAGCCAAAGACCTGGCATGGTTCCACACAGGTGGATTGATAGGGGTGCTCTTAGGAGTACTGCTGTCTCTTTTGCAGGTGTCTCATTATGCATCACTTGGCATATGCTTTTGGCCATCATGGAGGCACAGGCACATTTCAAAAGGAACTCCAGATGAATACTCAGGGTTATGGATGCAGCACAGTCTGACACCTGTGACTGCTTCCACCGTGTGGCTGATACCCTGGATCAGTTGACTAATGCAATGGAAAGACAGTGGTCATGGACAGATGGCACACTGACTTGGGACACACATTGTCCGTGATGGAACATCTGGTTGTAGTTGAGCATTGGACCCGTGGATATAGGTCAGCAATTACATCAGCAGAGAGTCCATGTGGCTGTGCACAATCACACTCCTGTAGTGGCAGTACATCCAGTGCTCTAGAGGGTAGTGTGCTGTCCACACCAAGACATGGCAAGACATGGGCTCATGGTCCTGGGTGTTCCCATGTAGGACAACATCCCAGCAGATAGCAGTCACCATCAGGTACTAGCACGGTTTCTGACCTTGGGCATGGAGATGCCAGTGCTACTCCTGGCAGAGCCAGTTCCCATGTTCGGGGGTGGAGATGGTGAACTGTCAACTCTACCATGCATAATTCAAAGCTGTCCAACATACACACATGTAGGGCTAGCACTATGCTTGACTGATTACACACACACTCACACACCACTTTCACAATCAGGTCATCTACAGACGCACCCTGCACATTTCCATGGCCCATCTTTCCTGCTTCCCTTCCTGACTCACACACATGCTTTCAACCTATTGGATCAGCCTATGCCTCCTGCACCCCTAGACAACACCCTGTAGAACTGATGATACCTGTGCCACATCCCTGTCATCCTCATCAGTGATGCAGGGAAATGGAGTTATTTGTCTGAGGGACAGGTTGACTATATAAATTACTATGCATTTGTGTAATCCATTGTTGTCTTTAACATGCCACTTGTACTGCTGACATATGTAATGAGTAAACCACATTATGTTGTGTACCTTACATTGCATGATGTCACAATGGCTGTATACTAACACAATGAAAAGTGTCTCATGGACCTGTTTATGTTTCATTTTCAGGATTCTGTGTGAGACAGCTATAGATACACAGTGACAATAAACTCGTAAAATGTCACAGCACAGGATGGAATGTCAGCACAGAAGAAACATCTTCAGAAAGGTACAGCACTATAGGTGCATGGCTCCATAGCTTCATATGTGCATAATAGGCTAACAAGGACAGTGGCTTCATTCAGCCTACTCATGCATCCCTAATCTCTGACAAGGTCTGATACCCTTGATAAGTGTCAGCATGGTTTTGAAAGCTAACACATCTGCAAACTGTAGCAATGGAGATGAGCCATCTACAATTTTCCTGTGTCCATTACAGACATTTGTCCTACATCAGTTGTGATTGTCTTGTTCCACATCCCATCGTGTAACTTGCACATGATGTGCACTACAGAGGAAGTGTGCTGCACATCCATGGGGAGCCTGTTACATATAGGGTGTAGTGTATGGGTTACATACCTGTCTCTCCAGAATGTACTGTTTATACCACAGTGAAGGTGTAGGTGTGTAGAACAGGTAATACATGTGTTAGTCCTGTCTTGGATATGCAGGAGGTACATAGTGGGGTCTCACACCTCCCTGTATGGCAGCCATACACCTTCCCTCCAAAGCATGTAGGAGACAGAATACACATTCATGGCCTTGACATGATTTGCATAGGACATGATATCTACACTAGGTATTGGTTTACCATGGAACCTCTGTGGGTCTTACAGTTCTCAGATATGCCTATGCAGTGACATAGCAAAGGTGCCATTGCACTCCATAATAGGTGTGATGATTGCCAAATACAGTATAGCAATAACAGTCTGGGATTTATATGCCATTCCTTTCTCTATAGGTTGTACACAACTTAATGAATCCCTACATCTTAACAACCAGTGTCAGTCAAAGGCTAGATCACTCTCTGTGTCCTTAAGTCCCTGAGTAATGGCTCAACTGTGTGTGGTGTGCAGACAATACTGTATTTTCCAGGGGTAGATGACTTCCAAAAGGATAGTATTGTGCATTCCTTGGCATTTACTATTTGTCAGTGGCTCTGACAACAACTGAATGCATGTCTCAGCCCATCCTGAATAACTGTTCGTTGTGTGTGAGATTCAGTGTCATCTAATTTGCAAGCATCTGCAAATGTAGTCATTCAGCTGTCACTGCAGTGGCCATGACTGCAGAGAAGGGAATGTCTAGCAGGGGTACTCCATAAATGATTTCTGAGGGAAGTCCACTGGTGACTGGCTTCATTGTAGCAGTGGACTAAGCAATGCTATCTTCCCGGATAATGACTATCTGACACTTGCCTATCCACCAGCTGACATACTACTTTGTAAATAACCTATGCAGTTTTTCATCAATGCCTGATGGCCTAATATTGTCAAATGCCTTGTCAGGCCATGGTAGGTGGAGTGAGTCATATTCCCTTCATCCATTGCATAGTTTACCAGTCAATATGGTCCACCAGTTAGGGTGGGCATGATCTGCTCTTAATCAACACAAACTGTGTTTGGTACAGTGTCAATAGGTGTATGACATTGTTACTGATCATTTCCATGATAACTTATGACATGGCTTTAAATATCAGAGGAATGAGAGATTTGGGGACAGTGCTTGGCACTGCATGCTAGCTGTCCTCTATACAAGTAACTATTGCAGGTACTTACATCATGCTCTCCAAGAAAATAGTCATCCAAGTTGTCTGTGTCTGTACAGAGCACAGACAAACAATGGAGGGAAAAGTAATATGTACACCCTGTGAAGGTAAGATGAGAGTTTTTACCCAGGTATTCTGCAGTTGGGCACCACTCAAGCAGTGTGTACTGAAAGGGCACAATTACCTTGTGAAGAATGGGGAAAGCAGGGGAGTCACCTGAATTGCTGGTGCCTGGCTACTACAAATGCAGCTGCCACCACAACCACTCTTTCCTGGGATATTAAGCTCCAATACTTTTTCTCTCAGCAGAAACAAAATGTTACTATGAAGTTCATGATGAGAAGCAGGACACAGCCTGTTAGTTCATCCACATAGTTGTATTGCATCATGCAAGGCTCTGTAGGCTTCACATACCCTTCTCCAAGTAAATGCCTTGATTAGTAACCTGAGCACTCAGTTGGTTTTTGTATGTCACAAACCAAAAAGAATCACTGTTCACTGTGTTTTGGTTTTTGTATGTATTATGCCTTCTACTCCAGGGTTGGTGGTATTTTACTAGGGTACTAACCAGACGCTACTTGGGAGCACAGCTGCCATGTCACAATATAATGTGCAATGTCCACTGACAAAGATGTCCAAGGTTGCTCAAATAAGCATCACAGTGGTGGTGATCCATGTTATGTGACACTTTCACTGCAGTTCATGCATCCCTCCCTTCATCAGCTTAATGGTGGATATCTGAATGACATGGCTCTGAGGCCTACTGGACAGGAGTGACCACTTTGGGTCAAAGTGTGTCAACCTGCCACATGTCCTAAGTATGTCATGTCTTACAGTTATGTACCCGGAACATATCTTTGTGTTCCCCACATCATGTCACACAACATCCAATTTGCTGTCTGGTTGCTTGACAGGCATTGTAGACTTGTAAGGCCAAAAACATGTCTGCAAAGTTGAACAAGTCCTCTGTGCATGCACATACATCCACATCGTCACTGCAAGGACAGCCTACAAACATTGTGTTTCAGGCTGTCAACCCCAAGGGTGTAGCAGCATGACCCTAACTTTGCTGGACTTGCACAGTGTCACATTTGTAGGTATGGTATTGGAACCAAGCCCAATAACAGGATTATGGTTAATCCAAGGGCAACATGCCTGGCAAACATTGTAATTACATGACCATGTTATGGCACACTGTCAAGTGCTATGCTACCTTAGGGAACCTACATAAAGATGAGAACATTTTACATTTCACCATCTGTCATGATACTGCCTCATGATGACCTGCTGTGATGTATACGCAAGTATGACTATATTGCTAATGGCATTATCAATGACTGCTGATGAGATGTGGAAAGTGTCCCCACCCCTGCACTCCCATGCCACACAAACACAAAATGTGAGACACGTGACTGTATTACAAACCCTGATTCCATGGTGTCTCACACACCAGTCGGTACATGTGGCAATCAGCATTTTGCCAACATGCACAGCTCACCTTCTGCTCCACCTACACCCACAGCACACACACCTGCAGTTATGAAGCTCCTTAGCAGACACATTCCCAAACAACAGACACCTCAGAAAACCATATGCAAGCTCAGTATACATAATCATACCTCTGAAGACCACAGTACATATAATAACTTATGCATCACTGTCTCAAGTCAAACACCTGAGGCAAACCACAAAATCAAACCTATTATTCATAAGTGTTTACATCATAAGATATACTGATGTTCATGTCAACAGGCTATATATGGGAAAGGTCACAATTAGCTATCTGTGAGCTGACACAATACACCATGCCACACATTGATGCAAGTCAATTAATATCAGGTAACATACTGATGACATGCAGGTGTATACAGCTTGGGACATACATCACCAGACTGTATGCAGACACATGACTGAGCTTGATACTCTCTGTCTCTCATGGGCATGCCCATAGCTTCCAGCTGCATTGGACCCTCACCTAGGATGATGGCTCAATACACATGGAAAATGATGGACGTCAATAATTTCCTTAGCGTGTGGTGTCATTGTAAGGGGATCCACTACATGTCCATCTGGGATGACTTGCTCAACACAATTCAATGCTCCACCAGAAATGATCTTCAACTGTCATCCCTGGGATGTTGAGTACTGGCCATGGCTGCTGACACCACCACAGTGCATCTTATAGGCAATGTCTGGAGGGATAACTTTCCAATGAGAATGCCATCTTCATACAACATCACGGTTATGCTGCTACATGCTAGGAATGACAACACTAAACCCCAGTCTGTGGAAGGTGTCCCCACCTTAGAATATGCAGACATTTGTGCAGTCACAGACACCTGGGTCAAGGCTGTGTACAATACAACACTCATATCAGACAACACGTCCTTCCACATATACAGTCCTCAAATTGACAGTGTGCAAGGTAATGCAGGTGGTGTATACATATTCATTAAGGATAGATACACATGCAGATTGGAGAACAGTGTGATTTCCCAGAGACACTGCAGGTGCTATTCATGGCTGGATGGGCACCTATTCAAGTGATTGCCAGCTACAAGAGCAGCTCCATGAATCCAGACACCCATTGATCTTATTTGACTGTACTTGTGTCTATCAAGATACATGAGTACACCATGGTTTGGAGTTACATTAAGTAACCACCAACTGTGTTGGTTAGTCATGTGTAAGCTCACTTGCCCAATGGTCAGTCCACATCCTTCACTACAATGCCCTGGACTAGTGGTGTGACATCCCCACAAGGGGAGCCAATGTATTGCATCAGGTGTTTACCAATATAAGTGACCACTGCAGCCCCTCCACTGTGACATCCTCCCTGGTGAGATCTGACCACAGATCAGTCTCATTATAACTAAGTTGCACACCTACACCCCCTCACAGAAAATACAGTTATAAACATCAACAAAGCAACTTATTACCTCCTATGGGATGGTTTACATAGCTTGATTATACCTCCCCCCTCAGATTGGACAGGCAAGTATGCAGAGCTCTACACCATACTTTATGCAAGCACCAGTACTCGTCTGTACCTGATGGGGGAAACAAGCTCCTCATGGGACAGCAAACATGCCTGGTAGAAAATTGCCATTAGCAGGCTGGACAATAAGAGGAGGACATTGCTGTGTGACAGTTGGAGTGAGGGTGCCCCCCTAAAATGGAGACACACTCAGCTAAAACAAGCACAGTGTTGTTGTGATGTCGTGCAGAAACAGTATTTGAGAAAATTAGACTCCCCACAAAAGACAACCACAATGCACAATATAGCTACATGTGTAACCTCAGAGGAAAGGACAGATTGTCAGTGAACTCATACTTAATGATAACACACATAATGAGTCTGTACTCATAGCTAACCTGCTGTCCCACAGGTTCTGAGTCAACTTCACTCCCCTGTCCTCACCACATGTGCCATGTGACATCCCTACTACCTGTCTCATACCATCTAGATATAGAGATCAGGTTGTAACTGGCCTCTTCATGGAGGAAACACAGAATCTATTGGACATGCTAACATCCAAGGCTGCATCCTACATGGGATCTAACAAGGATTACTAACATAATTGGGAACTCCTTGCACTTGTACTGTAACCACTGTCTGCATCCCAGCTTACTGGACAACAGCAAGTGTTATCTCCTTGCATAGAGGTGGTGCATCCACCAACCACCACAGCTATAGACCTATTTGCCTGAGTAGCCATATCTGTCAGCCCATGGGGCAGATCATCATGGAGCTGATCAGCAAACATATGTGTAATCTACAAACAATTGACCATATGCAGTTTGGACTTCAGAAAGGAAGATCATGGCTGTTAAACCTGGTGGGCATGGCTGAGGCAGTCACCAAGGATGTGGATGAGGGGGACATCAGGCCATACAACCCCCTAGAGAAGCTGTATGACTGTATCCCCCACTCAGGCATCATTGACAAAATCACCCAATTAGGCATCAATGGTAATAAAGTTATAGGGGTCACTAAGTGGCTCACTGAATGAATACATACTCAAAATAGGGGAATCTGCCTCCAATAGCTGATCTGTAACCAGCAGGGCTCAGTCCTGGGTCCTCTACTGGTTGGAATTCGTTTAACCATGGTACAAGCAAAACGTGAATGTCTGTTGCTGATAATGTTGGCTGAAGCCTGCAAACTATGAGCAGTCATAGAATCTGTGAGTTATGTGAATATCCTACAAGAGGGTATTGCTGAACAAATGCCTGTTGACATACTAATGGCCATAAATGCCATGCAAATATCTATGTAGTATCATTTCAATCAGTAATAACTGTGTAACTGGTAATTAGCACATCAGTAGCAACACCTGATGTACATACTCAGGGGTGATATAACTGAGCACACAGGCCTGGCCACACAGGTTTTCATCTAATGTACCTTAGATCACCATATCTCCCCAGCAGTAAGAACAGAAACATATGTCATGCCTGAGGGCACTTTCAACCAAAATGAATGTAGTCATAACCTCCATGTACTTTTCCCTCAGCATGCCAATATTTGAGTGCAATGGCCAATTTGTAATGTACCTTTCCAAGCACTACTGGCAATTGCACACAACACAATGGTCCCTCCCAAGAAAACATCATGTCTTCAGCATCTGTCCAATGGGGATTGTCTGAAATCACTGTCATTGTAGCCTGTGGTGTACAGAATACAGGTGATCTCTGCCTTGCATACAGGGAAATGTTTGACTCTGCTTGAGTGGAAATGCTGCATATCTGTAGGTGGCATGGTACATTGATTACTCACTGTCAGGGTATTAACCTAGTATATGATATTAGTAATACATACTGGTGGAAGAGATCTGTCTAGCAGACTTTCAGAAACCTTTGAAACAAAGTCCTGTCTAATGGCAAACCGAGTACCTCATTGGGCCTTGTCAGATGCCATCTGTATGACTGGCTTCATGACTGTGATTTCACCACAGGGCTTCTGCTTGTGTCCTTCATCGACAGGGGCAGTATTTTCTGATAATGTAAATAAGGGTAAAATTTGGCTAGGATTGCAAGAGCAATAGGGCCATTAGACTACTAAAGTTCAAAGGTCCTATGATCCCATAAGCTGAAGTAAAATGTTCTAACAGCCACACACACAAACTTGGCTACATTGAGGATAGCAACAGTTCCAAATAATGTTTGCCAGACACTGCACAGCACACAGGCACACACACACACACACACACACACACACACACACACACACACACACACACACACACACTGAGTGGCCTCAGTAGTTATCACACACGTCATGGCTTAAGTCTGACATTATAGTGACAGCTGGTAGTCTTAAGGTAGATGACATCAGCAGGCCTTGTAGAAGAGGGCAGTTTTGAGGCCATCATCAACTTACAGGGACAAAAAGGGCAGTACCATTGCAGTTTGGTATTCAATAAATGATTCACAGTTGTTTTGCAGGGAGATGTACACACACACACACACACACTCTGAGTGGTATGTAGTGAGAGTAGAACACCTTCTTCTCTAGCTCTAACACTATACAGGGACAAGTGCAGAACCATTGCAGTTTGGTAGTCAATGAGGGATTCACTGTTGTTTTGTAGGGGGATGCATGCACCCACCAAGGGACCTGTAGCAAGATTAGAACCCCTACCTATCTAGTCTTACAACTACAGTTACAGCACTTATCACATGCACCACAGCTGATGCCTGTTTTATATATGACTTCAGGCAAACTTCTTGGGAATTATATAAACTAGGCTTGTGTTGAACAGTACCTGTAGCCTGCAGAGTGATATTGCTTCATACTGCAATCTGCATCTAGTAGCCTAGCAGTCAGATAACTGCTATTTATCCTAGCGATGTGGCTACAGTTACCATTTTGGCCATATGTGACTGTTTGCATTTGGATGGACAAGCCTTTGGGTAAGAACAATGTGTCCTGTCCATGCGTGCATAAACAACATTATACATTACACCACCTGTTCACCTGTTGCTGTATGTGTGGTGACATCCAGCAGGCACAGGGGTCTGTAGGTAAGTGCATTATGTACTGTTTAGCCCTTACTTTAGATCCCTTCTGCAACAGTATAGATGTGTGATAGTGCAGCTTTACTCACCATTATCAGGGTATGTAGGACAATACAGACATCCATACACATATTTATGTATATAACAGGGATATATATATAAATGTAGCTGTGTGTGTGCTATATATATATATATATATATATATATATATATATATATATATATATATATATATATATGTATGTATATGTTATGTAGATATATGGGGAGAGACTGATATTTATGTTTTTACATATCTATATCTATATCCATCTATATATACACACACACATACAAACACACACACACATATATATATATATATATATATATATATATATATATATATATATATATATGTATATATACTTCTCAGCTGTACAGCTTTTTGCAGAATGTCCAGATTTTTGCCTCATTATTTTTGGTCTGTTTTTCATAAAATTAAGGTTTTCTTCTCAAATTAATCATTAAAAACTCAAGTTAGAAAATAATGACAGAAAATTGAGTTTCAGAGTTCATGCCCTTCAGAAAATTCATGTTAATGCAAAACCTGTTATTCTATCAACTTTCTAAGTTTGTAATAGCTATATTTAAAAATTGCCCCTATTTTTAGGCCTTTGTCCCACTTTTATTCATGGCTTTGTCCAGATTTCTTGCTCTAAGAGGTTGAAAGGTATGTGTATATATATATATTTATTTATTTACTTATTTAGTACTGACATTTGTTGACCGGGAAAGTCCACTGTGCTTGAGACCAATTTTCAATGGAGGCTTGGGGTGAAAAGCTCTGAGTTACATGAAAATCATTACATGAATTTGTAAGGAAGCAAAATTATAATTATAATGCAAGTGAAATAATAAAACTATCTAAACAGCAAATATGTTGTAAAAAGGCACACTACAGTAACTATGGAACATTAGCATGTAGGAAAATTATACAGTTAGAAATATTTAACAATACAGCTCAATTTTTTTTGGGGGGGGTAGGAAATGGGAAAGATAGAATTAGAGAGTTAAACTTAAAGGTAAGACAGATATAGTTAGAATCTTATCGTTGGTAGTGGGAATAAGTAGATTATAGGTGGCATATATTTAATGGTAGTATTAAAAGTAGAACATGACAGAGAAGAGAAGATGTGTTAAGATGGTTGTATTGATGTGTGGACTATGATACTAAAGATTAGGGATAACTCATATGGTATAATAGTATGACATATACATAACGTATATTTGCTTTGTGAAACAGTTTTGCTAGGTTAAGGAGGCTGTGGATATGTGTTGCATGTGCAGCTGGGGTTATCAGTCAGATGTTGTTTTAGTTTTCTTTTAAAGGAGATTATGTTGTCTAATTCTGTAACTGATGATGGGAGGACTATATAGGTATATATATCCATTTGTATATACATAGAGATAGATATACTATCTGTGGGAGAGAGAGAGAGAGATAGTAACAGATATGTATACATATATGTATGCATGTCTAGACATATCTATATATAACAGGGCATTTTGAGCAAGGAGCAACAGAATTGTGCACTAAGTGTATGAGCATGCCCAGTGGTATTCTCATTACTTATAAATGGACTCCAGCGCACACCTACCTGTACTCCAGTCCGGGATTTTGTATGTTACAGACAATGACATCTGCCCCTGTTTCTGCAGTGCTGCACTTCACTCAAATTGTCCACGATATTCTTCAGCTGTCTGATATAATTTATATGTGACAGAGGTTAATAATGTTACACCACACACAGACTGATAGTCTGTAAAAAAACAACATAACAATACCTCACATCCAAAAGATATGGAAACTTTTAGATTAGAACCATTGATGCCATCCTACCTGCTGACTTCTCTAGTCTAATGAGCCACACAAGCTGCCTAAAAGAAGGATCATTCATTATTGACTCAACAGCATAAATATGTACGTTGTTATTTCTGCATTAAATGAGACATACTGTCTATGATCAATTTTTATGTTACCGCCCTGGGACTGCCTGGACTGCTGATATACCATTGATGAGTCACTGTTAAAGCAGTTATATGGGAACACTGCTGAGTTGGGAGTGGGGGAACAACACTGCATGTTCTGCTGGGATACACAGTGGTCCAATTATCATGTCACCCCACTGTCTAACATCTCTCTTGACTGCTGTACTGTATATTCCATGGATGAGGCCTAGTGAGTATTAAAGAACACATGATAGTGGAATGAGCATCTCTAGTCTTATGTGGATGTAACTTCTGTCCAAATCACCCACTATATTTACTTGCATAAATGTAGCAGCTCCATATATACAATGCTATATCATAATAATCCTTACAAGTACTGTGTAGGTTAGAGACTTACCTTGCAAATGCAGCAGTTGACAGAACTGCAGTTGAGGGCTGACTCTGTCTGATGCAAGCAGTACACAGCCATTACATGGATAGGTACAGGTTGTGCGGGTTGCCTGGCATCTATTCTAATTACTGTATGTGAGTAGGAGTAAGGTGTCAGTCCCTAGGTCATCAGTGAATGTGCTATGCATTGTCTCTTAGCCAAAGCCAGGGCATACTGAGCATGCCTACATCTGCCTAAATGGACATCAGTAGGGAGCTCCTCCTCCGAGTCAACCTGTGACTGTTTCTGTGGTGACCTAGGCACTGGTGGGAGGCTATGTATTCCTTCCCTTTGCTGATCCTGCTGCAGCTGTTTCCACAGAATCAGATTGTGTAGCATAGCACATACTGTGTACATCTGTGCACATGTGGCTGGAGAGTACTGCAGAGCTCCACCAGATATATCTAGACACCAGAACCATGACTTCAAAAGCCCAAACACATGCTCTGTGATGTTCCTAGTTTGTGCGTGTGCCTCATTATGGCATTCTTCCATGGGTGTGTGTGCATTTCTGATGGGTGTCATCATCCATGTCTCCAGTTCATAGCCAGCATCCCCCAGTAAATGGCCGTGTGGGATGTTCCCACTAGCAAACATCTGGTACAGCTGTGATGTGCTCCAGATATGAGAATCATGATGGCTGCCAGAACACACATTCAGGATAATCCCCTCGACATTGCACATGAGCTAGTAGCTGATGGAGTAGTACCCCTTGCAGTTAAAGTAGACTCTACCCTGCTTACCAGGTGGTTCCTTGATGTGTATATGAGTGCAAATTATGGCACCCAATGCTTACGGGTAGTGTGCTAAATGGTAGAACTACTGCATATTGCTGGCTCTCGCCTCAGGGGAGAGAGGAAAAAGACATGTGCTCATTAGCATGTGGTAGCATAGCATCCAAGAACTGGTAATGTATCCTGGATGCAGATGCCTGTGACACCACCATCATGTCCCCAGTTGGTCTTTGGAAAGTACATGTAGCTAGTATCCTGATAGCTACACATACCTTGGTTCCCACTGGGATGGGTTACCCTGTTGGCTCTGGGTCTGAGTTGAAGGTGGCAGAGCTCACTGAGTTCTAGTAATAGGTCCCTGTCCACCCTGTATTGCTCTACAATCTCCAGCTCTTGTAGCACCTGGAATGTTACCCTGGGCCTGAACACTCTTCTCCTTCTCAGCCTAGGCCTATTGTTAGCAGCATCAGCAGCAATGACCTCAGCATCTAGCACACACAGATGTAGCAGATGTGCAGCAGCCCCTAGCATTATCTCTGTTAAAATTACCAAGTGTGCACTACAATTGTCCAGAGTATTGGGAGTATATCAGAATGTAGGGTGTATACATACTTTATACAGGGTCTGCTGTAGGTCCAGAATGTGTGATTGCCTAACTATGATGCATTCCACCTGCCTAAAATATAATTAACATAATTTAATAGCCATATTTTAGTGTGAGATGCAGTGTGCCAAGCAAATACACACACCTGAGCTTAAAAGAGCCTAAAGGTGACAGGACACATCCCCCGATGTCAGCCACATGCTGTGGAAACATCAACATGGTCTAAGAGCCTACACAAAAGGGATATGCGGACACAACTACTACTTTTTGCCATTCAATACATCCACCTCATTAGCATACATATGCATGCTGACAGCCTAGAAACTACATACTTCACAGCCCTATGAACTTAGCAACAGCAGCAGTCCACCATTGTACAGACCTGATGCAAGGTCCTATAACACATTCCTGTCAAATATTATAAAATCCTTTTTTTCCTATTTTTGTTCTATTAAGCATGCTTGTGCAGTGCAGTTGCAGAGATTATTAAAAAAAAGTATTAATTTGACTTATTCTCTTCCTCTTTTTGATATCCACAATAATAGTTTTGCTCATATGTATATGTAGTATAAGATTTACAGGGAAATTCTGTCCAAGTTTCTCCAGTTTTACATCCCCTTCTGTTTGTCTAGACTCCTGTACACAGAATTTTTCCCTGTACACTACAGACACTGACAAGGTGTTTGAACAGAAGGCTTTCTACTTGTTGGATTTCTCACCCTGCCTCACTTGCATGACATTCACCTGCTTATAAGGTGATTTGCATGGCATGGAATTTTCCATGTTTGTGCACGCATGCATGCTGCTCACCAGTGCTTACATGAATCTAAAAATTATCGCGGACATGTAGGCACTGAGGAGTGATGCCTACACACAAAAAAAAATGTAGGCTTTATTGAATTCCCATCTTAAATACATTCCACTGTAATTATCCAGTGACTGATCCCATTGTTAAAGTGTTACCTATGCCTCTGACTTGTATTCCAGCTTAAATACATACATTGAAAAGGCTGTTTTTACCTGCATCAAATATGCTGGAAATTTTAAAAAGAAATCTCTGTGGTGGAATACATGTGTACATAAAATATAACAAGAGAAATAAATTGCTTAATGCCTATAAAAGGTCCCATTCTACATTGGTTCATAGGTGTGTACTAGACTAATGGCCCTGGAGCCTTTACAAGCCTAGTCCATAGGATTACCCTGACATCGTGCCACCTGACATGTCATAAGAGTGCAAGTAATTCAAGTAGCAAAGAGATTAAGGGCGCCATTAGGAAGCTGAAAGCTATATATGAGCCTTATACAGCCACTAAAGCCAAGAGTAACTACAAATCATTATTTGTTTATATAAGAATCTTAGAAAATAACACCCATCAATGTTCAGATCTGGGGTACAATAACACTACAATTTCTGAGCCGAAATAAATAGCTATTGTCTCTGGTGTGAAATTCAATGCAGCTTTCATTCAACCCACATTTATTTTAAGATGTCACATACCCAAGTACTTCCTATAATTCCTGCAGAACAAGTACTCTCAGCTGTCTGAAAACATAATTCATGGACCTTAATAAAATATCAGAACACCTGATTATCACTAGAAAATATAACCTTTCTTGAACCCCACATAAGCTCTTTAAGACTCTCTTCCAGTCAAGTTCCTAAAACCAGGAAAACATCCATTAAAATGCCAGAACTCTAGGGTGGGCCCAACTAAAATCCTTGGAATTAAAGCCACATTAATCTCACTGTTCTCATATGTACAACCATGGCATCTTATACTTCTTAGCCTTCATTAATCTGGACATTGAACATTTCTTACTCTTGGACCCTCATCACTTCTGCTTTTTAAAGGCAGACACTGCTTTCTTAGCATTTTTAATTTCTTTGAAAAAGTCACAAAAGCAGTGGATAATCACTATTCAGTGCTTATACCATGTATGGATCTAGCCAAGGCCTTTGAAGCCACTCAGCTCACAGGTGTTATTGATGCTCTTGTAAATCTGAATATAAATCCTTATGGTCTGCAATGGATAGCTAATTAATTGATTGCCAGATAGAACCCATGTGGTTAGAGTCACAGGTGCCACTTAGGAAAGAGAAAAGGATACCAGTGGCATACCCACAGGGCTGAGTGCTGGCCCTCTCCTTTTCACCTATGTTTATTAGACCTTCAACGCTCATGGCCTCTGATTATCTAATTTTGCTGACAAGTGCAAATTGGGTTTGTTATTTATTCCACTCATTTACAGTTACTCTAGTGTGGATTACAGCATGCTAACAGTTGGTGCATGGACAACAGCCTCAAACTGACATTTAAAAAATATAGTATAGTTTATTTTATTAAAGAAAGCATTTCCATGTCATACCATATCCTATCAGACACGATCATAAGAGATATAGATCCAACTGAAAATAATTCCTTATCTTTTGACTACCGTGTCTTTTGACAACTCCTGTCTTCCCCCTTTACTAATCTAGTCATAGAACCATTACCAAATATTAAGCCCCTTTTGGCATGTATTCATTGAATTATAACACTCAACTTGAGATGACTAAAATTCCTTACTAAGTTATCAATATCCTCAAAACATCCAATTATCCGGATAGCCTGACAGCCCTCCACCTGTACAAGACCTCTTACACACTACTCTATTGTGACCTGTGTCTAGCCTGTCAAGCAATGAAAGAACCAATCCTCTTTGACCTCATATTCTTTTGCAAGACAAATAGATCCTCAAATAGCTAGCTAAAGGACCTAATCCTTCATTAAAACATAAATAAGACAAGTTACCACAACAAACTCATACCCCAACAAATCAGCCACTTAAGGTCAAATTTCCACTATGTGTAAAGCAAAGCAACTAGGTTGCTACCATTGGCTCCTAGAAAACAACAAAGTATAAAAACTTCTCACCTTCTCTTTTTAGATGATTTAAAACCATATAGCTCATCAGATGAGGAACTGAAAGCACAACTGCAAGTGGTCAAAACTTTTTCAGATGATATAAGAATGTCATTTGGTCTTGATAAATGTGCAAAAGCAACCTTTAAAGCAGGAAAACTGCAGCACCAGGAAAACATCAGTTTGGGACAAGAATGTGATAGAAAAGAACTTAAACAAGAGGGAGTGTATAAATATTTGGGAACTGATGAAGGATCAGCAATAAAACATGAACAAATGCAAATAAAACTCAGTAAGGAATACTTTAGAAGACTTAGATCAATCCTGAAAACAGTGCTGACATCTAGGAAAAAAATCCAAGCTATAAACCAATTTGCTCTTCTTGTCCTAACTTACAGTTTTTGAATGACTGACTGGCCTTAAAATGTGTTGGATAGATTATACAGGAAAACAAGAAGGATGCTTCATGCTTACCAAATGATTTATAAAAATCATTGCATACCAAGATTATATATTCCCCATTCCAAAGGAAGGATTGGGCCTCCTTGAAGTTGATTACATGTATAGATCTGGAATCGTGAGACTCCACACATATCTGCTGACCTCACAAGACCCAAATGTAGTAAATGTTTTGAAACATGAGGAGAATAAATCTAAGATGACTTCTCTGCTTAATCCAGCAGAAGCATGTCAGCGTCAAGCAGGAATGGAAATAAAATCAGAAGCAGATAAAAATTAGGCAGCAACTGAATGTGCCAAAAACTGAAATAAAGAATATTAGGTGAAGGACCACATGAGAAGGCAAGAAATGTGAAAATGCATAAATATAGTTGCAAGTATAGAAAACTTCTGGAAGAACCTCATCTTGATCAGGAATGAATGCAGGAATGGTTAAGGAGAGGCAAATTCAAACCAAGAGATGAAAGGTTAATATTGGCAGCCCAAAATAGTGGGCTGCATACATGTTGGTTTACAAAGTCCATTGAACATGTGGGAGAAACACACAAATGTAGGTTTTGTAAAACCAAATTGAAAACAGTCGCACACCTTGTTGCTGGTTGTGACATACTAATGGCAGAAGGACTGTATACTGAAAGGCATAATACTGTGGCAAGATTGTTGAACTGGGGATTGCGCAAACATTATAGTATTAAAGTGGCTGAAAAACACTGGAAACATGAGCCACAAAGCATTACATCATGTGGGATCATCCATTACCAACAGTTCAAAAGACAAATGCTAGAAAACTGGATATAGTGCTCCATGAAAAAAAAGACAAAAGTAGCATTGATCAGTAAAATCAGCACACCCAGTGACTACAGTGTCATGTGTACAAAGAGACACAAAGTCATATAATATCAGGATGTGCGGGAAGAAATGAGAGCAATGTGGAAGAAAGATACTCAGACAGTTCCAAAAGTAGTAGGAGCAACAGGTCTTATAAAAAATAATCTATAATCTACAATCATATTTAGATATGTTACCAATACATGTAATCCAGCATGAATTGCAGAAGAAGTCATTACTGGGCACATTGCGGGTTCTGCGAAGACCTCAAAGATTGAAACAATACTAATTTCATGATAACTAGACATGAAGCCTCAAGTTCTATAGTTGACCTTGCATTTTCCTCCTTGAAGCTGGAGGAAAATTTTAAGGTTTTATTGGAAAGGCTTATACTGGGCACGTGTGCTCACATGTGTTCAAATGTGCGCGGGTGCATACGCATGCACGTGCGCGTGCACACACACACACACACAGGTTGATGATGATGGATGATAACGGAAAGCTTGCCACCTGAAGGAGAGCTTGCTTCTATTTGCTTTGAACATATGAAACTTCGACTATTATATTTCTCTTATTCCTTCTCATCTTAGTTAAAATGAATATGTTCTAAAGAGCTAGAGAGAGATGACTATTAATTATTTAGGAAAGTGAACTAAGTACTGTTTCTTTCAGTTTGTTGGTATAGAAATGCTGTAAAAATATTTAGAATTTCAAACTGTTTAGTCTGTATGGTTGCCTTATTGTATCTGTGTGTGTGTGTGCGCGCGCATGCACGTCTGTATGCAAAATCAGGGTTTTAAAACACAATAGCTTCACTTCTGAATATAAATTTCTATATTTTTTCTTGTATTTCTTTCTCTTCTCGGCTTACAGACAATGCATTGAAATGCATGCTGCATTGACTGTTTCTTGCTTTTACCTACAGGCAGTAGACTGGAGAAACAGTTTATTAATCTGGCTGTCCTATAAGGTCACACACTTCATGGAAAGGTGAAAGAAATAATTGAAATCTACTCAGGATCACTGTCACAGTACTTGATGCTCAAATGGTTAATTAGGAAGGTATTTTCCAGTAAGAAATGTTTCTGACAGTGTACTGTATATGCAATTAAAACATATACACAGCAATTGTTTGAAAAGTAAATTATGATTTTCTGGTTAACGGCACATTCCAGTTAATGCAGCTTCTGTTTTATAGCAGTTTTATTCTTTTACACAGAGTACCAGCTACAGTAAGCAAAAGCACCATCCTCAGAGGAACTGCATATCATAGCTAGGCAATCTTGTGCAAATAAATTGCTTGTTAGCTGTGAGTAAATGCCTTTCAAATCATTTATAAACTCACAAAACAGGGATGCATCCCTCAGGACAGGATGAATGCTTTGACCTAAGTGTTATTAAGGAATCTTTGGACTGCATTATACTCTACTCTCTTTCTGCTTGAGGTAACCTTTATGAAAAATGAAAGCAGGTATTAACAACAGCCAACAAATGTGGTAATGCTTTTTTGCTTTATTGAACCAAATGCTTTTTTTACCTTAGTGATGCATTAAGAAGCATACAGTTTTGCTGCAGTTAAAAGAAAAAACAAAAAACAAATGAAATGAAGTCATAAAGACTACAGGCAATATATGCAAAGTATGGCATTAGTGCAACACTGTTTTATAGTCTCTACTGTTTATACAAACATTTCATCAATAAATTGCTGCATTTTCATAAATAAAATAGTGTGCATATCTCCACCATTTTATATTTTTTGGCCTTTTCTAATGCTCAAGCAAAACATGACAGATGTTAGACTAGAAGAAAAATGCAACACCGCCAAATCTAATAGGCAACTGATGTCAGAGGATGTTTGAGGAAAGCAGTTTTAAAGTTTGGGGCACTGAATTAGGGAACGCTGTTGGTACAGATATGAGTTTTTAATAAGATAAAAGAACTAATAAGCTGCGAGGCAGATATGAAATGTGTGTGAGGAAGGCGGTATAGTTAATAATGAATGCCATACTTGGCACAGCAAGCTATGCAGCATTATTTTCATTATCCACATTAAGAGAACAAGTTAATCCTGTTGTAAATGTGTATCACATAAAGAAAGGATGAACTAGTAAGAAATGCAATATAAGCAATCACACACTCTGCTTCATTAAAAATAGAAAGTACTGAGAAAATGCTGACAGGGATAAATCTCTGCTGGAAGAGCAAATATGGAGATATTTAGAGTCATTGAAAAAAAGAAAGAAAGAAAAAAAAAGTTTTATGTGGAGCCATAAAAATCACAGAATTAGTGAAAAGAAACAGGAAAATATCAGGAGATTTAGGCTTTTTTTTTTCTTTAGACCCGGGGTTTATAACTATTAGAAGGAGAGCTGTAGGAATGTATAAAATATAGAGAAAGCTATAAGACTTTGGAGGCAGGTATGTTATCGATTGCTTGTAAACTCTGCCGTGGAACATAAAGTGATTGAATAAAGGAAATGTGGATATCAGGGAGATTGCGGTGGGGGCAGTTGACTATAAAAGAAATATTGCAGCAATGAGTTTTTGGTTTTCAGTTGGATTATTGGTGTTATAATATGAAGTATTCCAAGTTTGGAAAATAGCAGAGTACTGAGGTCAGGAAAAATACTCAGTAAGAAAATGAAGTGTAAATGTGAGGTAAGGAGCAGGAAACAGTATTTTCTACAATATTATGGATCACCAGGAGGCAAGGTGTACTGAGACGTTTAGCAGCGACAGTTATATCCAGTGTGGTGAATGAACTCTTGTAAAGATGGACATTAAAGAAAAACAGGAGGCTATCACCAAAGGGAGGAATGTAGCTCTATATTCCTTATTTTCTTTAAACAATACTTTAACTTGTTGTAAACTAATGCACCTCTTCTTCTTCTGTTTTATATGAAATGAACCTATTACTGCTGCAGGTGAAAATGATGGGCATTATGACGGTTAACGTTTGCATATATTTTGCTTGTTTTCTTTTAGTCATTTCTTGTCTATGTACAGATTTTAAGTAAACATGTTTTTTTTATTTTTATTTTATTTTAGTTTGGTTTATTGAAATAATGGCCTAGATTATTTTACTTGACTGAGATATGCAACAAGGTTGCAGCAATGTCAGAAAAAGCTCACAGTTTCAGTAGAGCAACACCCTGCTGTATTGCTGCATTTAAATGTCACCATTTCAGGAATGTCTGGAGTCATCACTTTAGTCTAGAATCCACATCTAAGTTTCAGAGATAGACATGCTACCTGCACATGACAAAACTGTGCCCACACAACATGAAAATGAAACCTTCTGGATGTTCTTCCTGTTATGTTCAAGTAACAAGTAAAGATCAGCAATAACTTCTCTGTCTAGCACTATTTATTTATTTATACATACACACACACACACACACACACACACACACACACACACACACACACACACACACACACACACACACACATTATGTTATGTTTTGGATTATAAATGAACTTGGTCAAGATAAAACAAATGTGTGAAGAGTGCAAACAAATTTTCAATGCTATAGATTGCCAGATGAGTAAGGGGTAAAATAAAGTGAAAAAAACTGAAGTGGTAGCATTCATTCACTTTTTCCATTTATACTGACTTTGAGGCAGAACCCATCTCAGCACTGTACAAGTTTATAGCATGCAAGAAATCCATGAGAGGACAACATTCCATCAAAAGCAGGCAGACAGATTCAGACTTATTTACACATTTATGGGGCTTCTAAAGTACTGTCAGTTCATCTACTGGAACATTTTTGGGATGCAGAATATAACAAGAGATACCAGCAAACACTCAGTGTAGCACAAATATAGAAGATTGTTATACAAGTACTGTATGAGTTATGAATTAGGGATACTAAAGCAGTATTCATGTGTAACAAAGGGCCTGACCAGTATTTACATCAAGAAACAGATTATATAAGGTGAGTTTGCAGCCAAATATATATTTTAAGGTAGAAAGTACTTTTCAGAAAAAAGACAAATAACTGAAATTATACACAGGTTGAGTTGTGAAGAGTAGTTTATGCAAATCAATAATAAACATATAAGAACAAAAGGTGGCTTCTTCAGCAAAACAATATATTGTAGCCCAGTGAAGGTTGCTGTGAATAGTCAGCACTGTGTCTTTAAGGCCAAGACAAGCAGGCAAACAGAACTAGGGCAGGGCTTTAATGGGGATCAGCTGTAAGAGGGGTATTTAAGGTTAATTGCCCTGCTGACAGTTTTTGTACACCTCTGAGTGATGAGAGAAAGCTAGAAGGGAATGCATGGGAGAAGCAAAGACAGCTGAATGGTATCTGTCAAGAACAGGATATCCTTGAGGCTTAAGGGGATGAGGGATCCCAAAAATGTGCCAATAGGTGAATATTAAGCTTTGCCTTTGCAGAAATATTTTTGTTGAAGTACTGAAAACGCAGCTGGAATGGATAGCCAGACTGGAAGTTTTGCAAGTGATGGGCTCTTTTGGATTATGACAAATACTGCGGTACAGCACTTAATCTGGTTTGTCGTTCCTCACATTGTGTTTGCAAGAAACTGAAATTTTAAATGTATGTGTAAATAAAATATTTTAAGTTGTATACTAAGGACGGCTTCTTTGGCAGAATGTGATATACTATACTGGTGGCTGAAACAAGCAGAAAAAAAACACTTTCTTTTACAAACTATAATTTACACACTAAGTATTCTGCTTGAATTGTTTTCACCTTGCATGCATGAACTGCAGTATTCCTGAGTAAACTGCTACTGCTTACAAATTCTACCTCCTTTCAGTTGTTATAACAGCTGCCTGAAGATGGAGTTTTTAACACCTTTGTGCCCACATAGGATTTTGTAGTGCCTAAGGGATCCTCATTCGAGTAAATAATGGATTGCTTTGAGGAGCTGATAAAAACATGTGTCCATACAAGGATTTGCCCTGGTCAAGAGGATCCTTGTAGCAACAAAATGGTTTGCTTGGATTGAACTTTTTTTTTCTGTGAACTTGCAATACTGTATTCTGAACTGTAGCTGCAGTATGCTGTACAAAATGGAGAGAATAAAAGTATTACTAAATTTTAAAAAGGCTTGAATGAGCAGTACAATAGTTCTTCGAGGGAGATAAGCAGCTTCGGACAAGTGCATTAACTTCCTTACTATTGAACTAGTTTTCTTAGCAAATGTCCCACAGCTAGTAGTCCTTTGTAGAAACTAAGGAAGCTGATGTGAAAGGCTACCTGAAGGCTTTTTGAAACGTAAATGGCTTCAGAGAAGTGGCTTTGAGCTGAGTAGGCCAGAATTCTGCCATTTTATTTAACTAAAGATTGACTGAAGTTATTTAGACTTAGAATATGATGATACCCACAACTACCAGAAACTGAAATAAGAGATTTTGACTAGTGCTAAATTTTCACATAAATCACAGACCATTAAATTTCACAAATGAACATTCAGAACACCTAGAATGGTATGATTTTAAACCACATCCACAGACTCAAAAAAAATGTTTATTTCATCATGGTTTAGTGTTTCCTACATTTTAACACCACTCTGGGGTTATTTAGAGCATTTTAGGTATTTTTATATGCAATTTCTGACTCTGACTGCATGGGGTCTGGCATCTTGAAATAATTCTGTTTAGTCTGCCTCTGAGTATCTTAGAATGCATTGTTTGTCTCCAAAAAATTGCATCAGATCTGTCACATTTTCCCTAAAGCTTCTGTCATTCCACTGATTTTACAGGCGTCCACTGCTGTGTTATAGTCCCCTACTTTTGGTTAAAATGTTATCCTTTTTCAATGACTACTTCAAACACAAGCAGTGCAAATGCTACAGAACAGAATTGAAAAGTGCATTTTATTGCTCTTTCTTCTTAGAAATGCTAACTTGATTTATTTTGTGAAGGCTGAAATCTAG
This sequence comes from Protopterus annectens, assembly GCF_019279795.1. Lineage (NCBI taxonomy): Eukaryota > Metazoa > Chordata > Ceratodontiformes > Protopteridae > Protopterus > Protopterus annectens. Next base: position 833,997,053 of record NC_056749.1, read on the forward strand.
TTCTTCAAGGTATCTCCCCTCCCCCTTCACACCTACCTTCCCTAGCTGTCAAAAAGCTAAGGGTAATTTGATTCATTATCTGCATGTGATTGGCAGCTCACAGCAGGTGACCAGACTAATGTATTGTTTTCTTGTCAGCCTTTTCTTCCTTACAGAGGGAATTTTTTTTGTTGCACTCCTCTTGTCAAATTTAGAAACAAATAATGCACTATAAACACAAAATATTTCACAGACTTGCATGACAGCACCCACATGCTTTTTTAAGTGGTACTGCGGTGGTGGTGCTGCAGTAGCATTGTCGCCTCACAGTTAGATGTTGCCCGTTCGATTCTCAGTTAGAGCGTCTTCTGTGTGGCGACATGCGTGAATGGGCATTCCTTCATTGAAGGTTGTGCATTAGGCCCGGCAAGCCAGCATGTAAAAAATCTACTGCCAATCATTAGCGGACCGGAGTTCCGCTGTGGCGACCCCTAACCAGGAAAAGCCGAAAGACACAAATTTAAGAAACTTACAGTACTGCATACTTCTTGTAATCTGATGTAGTGTTGCCGATTAATTGTGACAGACATCAGCTTCTTATGTAAAAACATGCAATTAATGTCTATGCATGGTCATTGCAAATTTATGCTTTTATTTTTTGCAGCTGTTACTGTTCTGCCTGTACTTTGTCACATATCGGTAGGGCTCTTCAGAAAAGTGAGATTATAGTTTGACATTTTTTCTAGGTTAAGAGTGGGCTTGGCAAGGCAGCTCTGACATCACAATGTGGGAGGTCCACTGGATACAGCATGCAAATCAGGCAGGGATTACATCACTTTGGGGGAGGAAACATTCCAGTAGCTAGAGCAAGAGCTCTGGCAGATGTGACATCATCATTTTAGAGACAGATAGAGGTTTTCAACTTGGTTTTCAAAGTGAAAGTAAAACAGTACAGAAAGGTAGGAAGCCTAACAGGGAAAGCAGTTGAGTGGATTCATTTTTAAAGATGCATGGGTGATATTTTGAGGCTATATCAACAAACAGGGACTGAAAGAGACAGCATTTTGAGCAATCTGCTTTAATATCCTGTTGTTGTTCTTTAATACATTTTTTTAAGAACGTGACATAAAAAATAAGCAAAATTTTAGAAAGGCAGTCTCTGGATAAATTTAGAAGAACAATCCACAGTAACTTAAAAATAAGTTTTCCGTAAAGACGTATGTCTTCTGAACAACTAGCTGTTCTTGCAGAAGGTATGTTGTTAACTGAAATTGTAAACCCTGAGCTAGTCCTATGTGCAACAAAGGATAAAATTAATTTTTTATCCAAGTATGTTGTTTTGCCTTCTTCAATAAAAAAACTGTCATTATCTCAGTACGTTTGCTTAAAATGTTCTAGAAAAGGGCATGCAGCCAAGCATTGCACTGTTAGTGACAGCAGCATAATGTCTATAAAACTCATTTATAGCCATTGAGCAGTACCTGAAACATACCTATGTAAGGTGAATATGTAAATGTAAAACTGAACTATTAAAAGCATAGAATATGCTTTTTATCATTGTGCTAGACAGAAAAGAAGTTCAGTGATTTCTGAATTAAAGGACCATTACTATATGAACAGTATACTAATGGTTTGTGCTAGCGGAACATTTAATTAAAATCCAATATGTTTGCAAGCCTAAAACAACAAATAGGTAGAGCATTAAAATGATATGTGTATGGAGAGAAGATACAATGTCCTATAACATATATAGAAATGGACACTCGTGTAGATAATACACTATATACAGTAGCTATAGTATCTATCTTAACACATGATGTAATAAATGCATAAGACTTTCTCCACATTAAAGAGCTTTAGAAGTGATGGAGGGGATGGGGAAGGGAGACTACAGTCATATATGCAGCCAGAAATAAATACCACCAATAAAGAAAAGGTTACAGAGGTTGAAGGTATTAAAGGAACTAATATCTGGCTGTGGGTGGAAGAGTTAGATAAATCTAACACTGACCCTGGGATTCATTAACAATTGTATAGGTGCCACTCTACTCCTACATGATGTAAGCATGTTTGCATGATTAACGGCAATGCTAATTGAGTATGCATGCTGCTCATCACACCTACACAGATGTAAGCACTTTCCTGTGGCCAGCAATAGTGTTCATGGTCACAGAAAGAAGCTTGCAAGCACCAGCATACAATGTAAACAAAATAAAATGCATATAGGCAATGTTCAGATATGAACATATAGTGTAGCCCAGACATATTTAAGGGCAAGTACAGTGAAACAGTATAGAAAGAGGGGGAGTAAAATAGGGGATCTACTACTCAAAAAAATGTGTCATAATGACAAGTGCATGTTGTAGAAAATAAATGTTTAAAGTGTGTTTATATCCCGCAGGCCAAATGTGATGAAAGTGTGTAAGAAGCATTTCTGGCACAAAACCTGCAAGACTGATGTAATCATAATTAATGTGGATGCCAGTCCCACAGGTACACACATAAATAATAACATGGTGATCACACATAAATAATAACATGGCAATAAGGGATGTGGATAGGAACATAAAGCTGCATTGAAACAAAGTGGAGTGAAGATGTGATATACACATTAATTAAATGGTTGACTTGAGATAACAGTTTGTAAGGATGGAAGATACATTACGAGATGAATGCAGTCATAGCATATAAAGATGTATATATACAGGGCATTGATGTATGAAAGCACTGCAGTATTATCCATCTCACCATGTAAACATGAGAACAAAAGGACCTTACAGCAGCTGTAATGTCAGACAACTCAGAAATGAACATGTTTTTGCAAAGAAATGGCAGTGTCACCAATAGGAAAGGATTTTATCACCTATCAGCATGTAACAGATAGGGAAGTGTTGTATGTTTATGCAAATGATAAATGCCAATTTAATAACAAATAACATACATAAGTCACCAATAACAAAACTGAGCGGATGACATGTCAGGAGTCCAGTGCTGCCATTGCTAACTTGCAAACAGGTCTGACGCACTAATACTGGGCATGCTCACAAACAGTCACAGGGACAGTAACAAAACATCAACTGAACAACAGCAACACAACAAAAAGTGTTGTAATAAAGGACCAATCATATTTTCTGATAGTCCAACTGTATGTATTCAGTAAGACATGTTTATGGAATCACACATCTGCCATTAAGTGATATTTTGTGACAGAAACAATTGTAGTATTAAACACGTCTGGAGGATGACATGTAATACAGAGCATAATTATAATGTGAATAGATGATGCATATGAGCAAGGAATTACCTTAGAAACATTTCCATCATGTCCTTTCAGAACACATGCCCGAACATTTATTGCATTTGTTTATCGGGAAAGTCCCCTGAGCCTAAGAGAGTCCATTTTCGGTGGAGGCCCAGGGATAAAATCTCCAACAAGAACCTAGATGCAGAAAAAAAATGAATTATTTGATACAGAAGTAGAAACAGTGCTACACATAGTGGTTACAATAATATATACAGAATATAGACATAAGTCAGGAATTTAGTTAGTTTGATTATAGTAACATATACAGAATATATACATAAAAGCAGGAATTTAGTTGGTTGCCAGATGAATTCAGAGTGGTAAAAACGGAGATAAATTAATCAGCATTATTGTGCCAGTATCAACAAGTGATGAAAGAAAAAATAAATAAATATGGAGAAAGTATAATCAGTCACTAGTAATAAAAAGCATAAGAATTTAATTATAATATAAGGAGAAGGAAGAAGTTAGGTTATAGAGCAGGTACATAGTCAGGAAGAGTCGAGATGATTTTTTAGTATTTGTTTGAAGGTGGTGGTGCTGCCCATGTTTCTTATAGAAGGAGGAAGCTAGTTCCATAGTTTGGCAACAGTGTGAAGGAGTAGAGCAGTTGACCAGCCAGTAAGGTGGGCTTTTCTACTTTACTTTACTAACATATCAGACTGATGCATAACAGACACCCCCAAAGTAGTACAGCATAAGCATGCCATATAAGTTAACAGACACCCCCAAAGTGGTACAGCATAAGCATACCATATAAGTTAAACACCCGCAAAGTGGTACAGCATAAGCATGCCATATAAGTTGTACTAACAACCTACCTGGTATGAAAATGCTTGAAAAAGCTGGTCCTGTGAGAGTGTGTAAGCAATTGTGGTCTGACACATTTATCTGACAGATGCAGGTTAACAGATTCAACCCCCTGGCTATTATATAAGGCAGTCCATGTGCCACATCAGATAGCAATGCAGCATGACTTGAATTAAATGTGTGTGTGTATGTCAATACAAGGTATGGATATAATATGAACAATCAAATTTAGTTAGAATGCTGGATAGGAGCTGCACATGTTTTTGTCCACACAACACCGAACCTTACAATATGACTGTTTTTTGATAAAGAAGTTGTTTCTGTCATATAGGACACCACACTGTCCCAGAAGTGAACACCAGTCTGCCTACATTTGCTATAAATGCCAGTACTCACTGCATGTGCCACAAGAGCACTCAGTGCGTGACATGCCCTGAATAATGCCATGTAATCACAACCTCTCATAATATATCATTGACCAATATAAAAATGGATATGAGTAACTAAATACACAAAAATCTAAACCAATTTTACTAGAAGCAGTGAATACAGTAAAAGAGATAAAACAACTGGAATTAAAATCTTTATAAAAGGGTAGGAACAAGCTAAACTACATAGGAAAACATGGAAATTGTGGGAACAAACATACGGGGGAGGAATGAATGGTTAGATTATAAGTAATGTATAATGTCTGTAACTGGGAGTGTGTCAGTATGGTTTGTGATGTTAAATACTTTCAGCTAGGATAGTGTTGGTGTGGTTTATTTTCATTTATATAAACGTATGATTGCCTGTGACATAAGTGATGGTTTAATAAAGATGTTTCTTGTTTAAAAAAAGGCAGGAATTGAATAAGTTATGTAATGTTGCTTAGGTTATATGATATATGGTAATATATGTGAAGTACAATCTTTGTAAATGTGAACTTGTTAGTACAGTTTGATTACTTTTATATAAATGTAAATTTACCTATGTCATAAGTGATAATTCAATAAAGGCATTTAAAAAAGCAAGACCTAGATACACTGGTGTTTATGTGACTCGTACATTCATATAATGGTATTTTTTTCCAAAATCTTTATTTTATATTTCAAACTTTTATAACAGCAACAACAAAAAAGATTACCTAAAAAAGATTGACATATAGAAAGAATAAAAATACGAGACGGCAAAGCAATAGCATATGCAAAAATAGTATAAACTATATATACTGAGTTTTAATTACACAATAAAATGCCAGAGGCCCCCAAAACAAAAGTAGGCCATATGTAAAAAGGCGATTTATGGAGTGACAATAAGGAGTATAAAATGTAAGAAAGAACAATAATTATATGTTTGGATTAATAACTAAAAGACGATGTATAAGAACTATTAAAATTTAGGTACTGATGTTAAGAACTTATGTTATAGGATACAGTCAAAAAATGTATTCCAATAGTCGGCATAACAAGAGTGTTTAGAAAGACTGGTTAAAAATAGTTGATTCTGGATCTATCAAGCTAGTTTTGGGTAATGAAGAGTTTCAACAGTATAAAATAATGTGATTGAAATGTGAATATCAGGTCTATATTATAACACTGAAGTTACGGAACATCGAATACCATATGGTCGACACCATATTGTCGAAGTTTCGTAACTTCAAAAATGAAAAAAAATTAAAACTTTAAATTTTTACCCCAACGGGTTTAAGCAGGGTGGCAAGCCCCCTTGCACCCCCCCACACCCCACCCTACTTAAATATACTGACTCTGAGACCATACTACATTGCAGTAAATGGAAATCTCCCCTTAAGGAGATTTCCGTTTAAATGCTCGAGATTCTGAGCGTTCGATATTCTCGTGCCGACAATTTCAGATGCAACATTTTCGGCTTTCGAGAATATAATATAAACCCGAATATCTTGTTGTGTTACCCATGCAGGGGAATATGCAAATTCCCGAGATAATGTAGATTTCTCATAACCCATTTTTTTATAATTTAACTTTTAGGAAACATAACTTGTACGAATATTTACAACTCCACAAAATAATAACTCATACATTCATACAATGTTGCTCCTGTAAGGAATTGAACAGCAAGTGATGCGACTCTACTGACTGATGACACCTGGATGAACCACAAGTGCCACAGTGGACATCTTACAACTACTATGACAATCTACCTGTGCTACTGTATTACATCAGATGTATGTGTCATAAACAATCTCTAAGATAAAAGGGATGGTGGAGGTGTGTCACAATGTAAATGGACACATTATAACTAGGGTATGTCAGTCATGCATTACAATATAAGGCTCAATAATGCCAACAGGCAATGGATGTATGTGTGAAGACATTACATCATGTTTTTTCTGCATCAGATATGTATGCCTGGGACTGATGTATTGCATCAGCAACAGGCAGCATGTTGTCTCATTCCCCTAAGCAGGAAGTAACACTTCCTATATATGTTATGTAAGGAACATGAAATCAAATGTCATCATTTCTCTGAATAAATGCATTGGTATGTGACAATTTGTCATTGCTTTTAGTAAGAAAGAGCAACATCTACAAGTGTACAAAACAAATATGCATGACAACAATGTTAGTGACACGTACAGTCATAATAACACTGACACAATGTAGTCCAAGCCGTAATGAATGGATTTCAAATAAATGCCCAAGATCACAAACTAATTGCCTGAATCCCAAGCACCACATGATCATGTTCAGGTACAACTGGAACAATGCACAATTACATGGATGATATCACCACTTTTTATTAGCTGGATGTCTATGCTAAAACGTCTTTGAAGTGTACAATAACACTGTACACATCATATATGTCTTTGCAGAATAGTGTACACAGTATGAGAGTGAAAGACATACTTACAGCTGGACTCCGACATCCAACATATGGAGTTACACAATGTACAAAGCACACAAGGAAAGTCACACAACACAGGAGAATGCACACTCCAAATATGACATGCTGCAGGTAGGTTAGCAGTAAGTAATTATTGTGTGGACAAAATGCTATTTCTCTGAAGATGCTAGGATTTGTTAGTGTCACATAGTGCCACAGTAATTAAATCCCATAATAGAAGGATATATAAAGGTGGTTGTGAGGTGGCCAATTGTATATCACACCAATAACTGTCACACTGTTGAAGCAGTGATGGGATCAAGCCACCTGACTATCTACTTACAACACCTATACAGCACATTATCAGCAGCCTGCACCTAAACAGAATAATGACTACAGCTGAGACATATAGCATCTGTGAAGGGATAACAGCAGCAGTGTATTGTCAAGGAGCTGTATCTGGTAACAGCAGTTTCAGCTGAGACATATAGCATCTGTGAAGGGACGACAGCAGCAGTGTATTGTCAAGGAGCTGTATCTGGTAACAGCAGTTTTACAGCCAATCAGAGCTTGGAAAAGTTGCCCCTACATAAGTGTGTAAAACAATAATGCCTCCATTGCCGGTCATACTTGCAGAAGTTAAGTACTGCTGTATTAGAATATACTACCTAACTATTTACACTTTATTGAGAATAGTGTCAGACATCTGACATTTAAGTAGCTTCAGTTCACTTTCAAAATAATGACCTCATCCATGTGTTGAATCAGGGGCATAGGCAAACAATATAATGTAATTGTGTGCTCTTATTGATGCCAAACAAAAATCTGCCATTTGAAGAATGGAATTGTTTCCCCATCCACACCCCACTTAAAAATATTAATTGGCTACATTTCAACCCATACTATTTGAAGCATTAATGTACAAATCTGTGGATGTAGTATTGCTTAAAGAAACAAAGTTTCCTTTATGTCATACATAGAAAATTGTAATCATTACATTACAAACAGTATGCATAGTTACAATGTGAGATTAGGGATGGTGTAATCATCTTTGATCTTAAAAAATACATCTAGAGTATAGGTTGAATGAACACATGCTCACCTCACTGTAAACAGCCTGACATGCACACACACACACACACACACACACACACACACACACACACACACACACACACACACACACACACACACACGTCTACCGTTTGGGTATTAAACTTCATACTTATCTAGCTGCACAATCTAGAGTGCACTATATTAGTCACAAGTGCCACAGAAGAAGTCTGACTCTCAGGGGAGGGAGATTGCACTTTTGTTAGGATGACTCCATCAATATATTTTGTGCAGGATGTTTCCAGAAAAAATGTAATAAGGGAGCTCTGTGCACATTTAAATGCATCTTCTCTAGGGGGAATAGAGAGAGCAACAAGCATTTTACACACACACACACACACACACACACACACACACGCACATGCGCGCGTCTTCTATGTTGATCATTGACCCTCCTACTTATCTAAAACCAATTTGAGAGCACTCTATTAGCTGCTAGCACCATAGGTGTGGTCTAATTCTTAGAACAGAGATTTCACTTTTGTCAAGATGACCTCATCATTGTGTTTCAGATAGGCTGTTACTGTAAAAACAGGGATAAGAGAGCTGTGAGAACAGTTAATTGTGCTATTCTTAGGGGAAGTGGATATACTTCCGGTTGGTGCACACATTCACACACACACAGACATGCAAGTCTTCCATGCTGGATATTGAACTTCCTCCCTACCTAGGTTACACAATCTAAAGAGCAATCTACTCAGTGCAAGCACCACAGGAGAAGACGTACAATGCCTGTGTAAAATTAGACATTGGAATACCTATGAAAACAATGCTTTGAAGAGATGGTACTGTGCATCCCAGGTCATGCAACAAATGCATTTGTGTGCACAGGAAAATGTAACATCACTATGATATCACATGTAATGACATACTTTTATAATGCAATGTTGATACTTTGGCTGTTGCACACCACTGAATTATCAATGAGATATTGCAATGACATCATGTCAGAGTGATTGCACACTTGTATTGTTTCATACATGCACTTTGTGTATTGGCAAGACAAACATGCAAGTAATAAATAGGACAGTGCACTGCAGAATGACAGTGATGGATTTGGTGACAATATGTTAACCAAGCTGGCAACACAGTGCAAGTGTAAGCACTGTAGAGCAGACATATTATTTTACACAAATGAATAAGTGAGTCAACATCATACAAAAATCATGGTCATTTTTGGGCAACAGTAATACAGACATACAAATGTGCAACAGAAAACTATAATTCTTTGATCTGCTCTTGTTTTCTTGTATTGTTTGAATGGAGTGCCACTAAGCTGATTTGTACTGCTAATGGCAAAGTGCTAGAACTTGTGTAATCATATCTTGAAGTGTTGAACTTACAACAGTAGTTAGCAGTACTCTGTGTTGCTCTGTGCTGACCTCTGCACAAAGACCTTTACAAGACAGCCTTCACAATAAGTAGCAGGCAGTTTAGTGCAGCAGCAGGATAATGATGTGTTAAAAGAGGTTTAAGTAATATTTACAGACAAAGTAGTCAGAGGAAACATCATGAAACATGCTGTCATCCATAAGTATCTGAATATTTTCAGCATGCAAAGAAAACATTTAGACCCGAGTATTATCATAGCACAACAGTTGGAAATTCATATTTGTGAAAGTTAATATTTGACAGCAAATTCAACAAATGTGAATGTATATGTTCTTTATTATCCTATTGACTATTGTAATCTATACATCCAACTCTTCATCTTATTTAAAATGACACTAAATTGAATAAACATAGCTTAGCACAGTAATACAAAATGGACAGAGTAATGTGGATGAATACAATCAGATCCAAAGATATTGTCCTATTTATCCTTTTTGCATTTACTGCCCTGTGCCACACATTGTGCAAATGCAGAGATAGAAGAATAATGATACAGAAGCGAGAAGATACATTGTCAGGGTGATATGGCAGTGGGGACAATGAATATTATCACTCAAGAAGGATAATGGTGGCTCACAACAATATGTACCCAACAGGTACAACAATATGTACCCAACAGGTGCAACAATATGTACCCAACAGGTGCAACAATTTGTACCTAACAGGTGCAACAATATGTACCCAACAGGTACACCTAAATCACTCATTAACACTTGGCTAATACCTGGAATAGAACCTTTAAAACTACTAACAATATTTCTACACATTCAACCATTGGCTCATTATATCACAAAGGAATGAATACTTTACAGCAATAAAATATAAATATTAAAACACACTAAAACGTGTTGAAAAAGAAGGATGAACAGAGTGAGAGGGACAGATACAGAAAAGAATAGCAAAAATATATTTTGTAGGACATGTAGGAACATCTGTGTCCTACTTATTAAATCATCATTAACCTGTCATGTTGTGTGCAGCAAACTGATTGCTACAGGTACAAATAAGGGGTAAAAGAGTGCAATAAACTTGAATACCTAACAAGGATAAGGTTGGCTTAATAAATTTCCCTGTTGGGGCTGCAGTGCTTTTGAAAATTATGTCTTACTGCACTATTCCAATTTTATGTTGAGAGAATGTGTTATATGTAGAGAAATACAGATCTTTGCAAGTAAATGCAGGAGAATAATATTAACTGTCATGAGGAAATAAACTGACATAGAGCTGCAATCCAGCCCATGACACTATGCCAAAACCAGGGTGATTATTTCAACACACCACACAGGAAATACTAGTCTAATATATCCAGCAGTGAAAGGGATGCTAGAGTAACTGTTCCAGAGTACTGCCTTTAGTATGGTTTTAGTCTGTATTCCCACAGCACAGTGGATTTAAACACATTTGCATGACAGTAGCTAGACCAGTGCAGATTACATTGAAATCTTCTGCTTTCACAATAAGAATTTAAACATTAATTTTATTTTTCATTTCCAGTGCAGTCATTGTTACTAAATATTGCTGTGCTATGCAAAACTCCACACAAATGCTGAGGACACAAGGTGAAGGCTTTTTATGGGCCATTTCTGGCACGTGTGCTGTATATGAATCTCCATTTTGACCCAATTAAACATGTGAAAAATGGGTGGACTGGACAGTGATGAATACAGGGTTGGCAAGCAGAGGGTAGCATACAGAGAAAAGAGCACAGTAATTTGCAGGAGAGTCATGGGAGAGCACCATAGCTATCCACTTCTTCACATCAATGTGCAAGTGTTCACACAATTTCATGACTTTGCAGAGTCACCACACCAGTGATGGGTGACAACTACAGAATGATGTTGTATAGACAATTGGGCCTAATCATTTGTGTCAGAAGGGCACATAGGCAAAGTGGGGAGCTGTGTATGGAGTGTATTTGTTTGTGGGACAGGTGCATTTTTTAAAATTTAGCATAGAGAGAGAGACTGAATGTTGGAAAAGGAGCTTAGGAATGAGAGGGTCAGTTAGGTAGGGTAGGTTAGGAAGCATCCACAGAAATATAGGACATAAAAGACAGACATGCATGGTGATGGAGACAAAAGGTTAGGGGACATCATGATTGGGAATAGGTAGGGGACATAGGAGGCACATCAATGTCCAGCTTGAGAACAATGCAAATCTAGTTCTTACCATCAGAACTGTTGTCACAGTTTTCCATAGCAGCTGACTGGGTCAGTAGCAGATGTGGCATTGTTTTTGCAATTTGGTGCAGGACCTTTTCAACCCTGTCAATACGTGATGTAAGGCCCTTCTCCATGATAGCCTTCAACAGCCCTATCAACTCCCACAAGTTGACAAAATATACACCTTCGTTACTACTGTTCTTGTAGGTTACCACTGCACTAGCAGCAGGGGCAGAGCTACCTGGCATATCTGTAGCAGGTAAGGCAGGGGTTGTGGAGGCAACACTGAGAAGTTGTGCCCTTGAAGTGATGGGTATCTGTGCTGCCATCTGTTGAGATATGGCAGGCTGAGCCACAGTTGTCTATGCACCTCTCTGTGCTGTTGATGATTAATTTTCATCAGCAAGTTATGCAAGTAGTAGATTGTTAATATATTATACCCCCCACAAGAAAATAGAGATATAGGGTGGGGGGAGAAAAAAGGGAAAATTTGGATACATGTAATGTCACATTACTGTATTAAAAAAGCTTTTTAGCAATACATAAACAATTATGATAATTTATTATTGCACACCTTTACAATATCCATATATGATGGAAAGGTATTTGTGTATTATTAAGTAAAAAAATATTGCTGCCATGTTATAAGAAACCACTGACTTTATGTCACTATAGTGAATTGGAATTATGCATTCTAAATTAATATGTGCACTTACCATAGTATACTTATTCCTGACAGACTTCTGTTGAGATCATATAAATAGTTATCAATCAAAAAAATAATGCCTCTGGATACTGAACCTACACACAGTAAAGCTGGTATTCTAACTGTCTAATGCAAGCAGCAACACATATTGGAGAAAGCAATCATGCTTGAGATTAAAAATACTGTATGCCTGCTTGAGGTGCCAGTGCTTAAGAGAATGAAAATAGCATTATGGCTTTAATTATTACTTGATTCATTCTTGCCCCATACATCTCTAAGGTGAGTTCATTTCTCTCTCTCTCCTGGTGCATCTCATGGTTTGCAGCTATCTCATCTGCAGTTGTACAGTACAAAAAGAAAATAAATCATTAATGCTATATCATAGACATGTTATGCTTCAATATACTTATACAACTACAGGGTGTTCCCAGTCCTAAATTCAGCCTATCATCAGCTTAAGAGGCTCTGACTGTGCTTTTTAAGGTGACTATGGTGGTAACAACATTTTATTACAATGCATGGAATACCAGGTGCACTGGAGACAGCCTTGGCTAAGTTATTACAAGCCTCAGCTTTATTCTGAGACCCAGTAAAATCCCCCTGCAATAGCCTATATCTTGTACTCCTTAACACACCAACTTTGTGCTCTAAATTTAGCACATTTGTCTCCCTCACCAGCCATGCCTGCAAAAGTCGAGCTAACAAAATATGACAGGCTCAGGTGCCAAGGCAGTGAGACATTTTCCTGGGTATATTTGGTCAGGGGCATACAGCTAATGTGACATTCAGCTGCAGAGAAATTTGTCTGTTGCAAATTCCCTGTAAGGAAAGAGAAGGACACACTGTCTTGACCACAGCTTTAATCATCAAGTGGAAGGTGGCAGAAGAAGTAATGAGTGTTGTGCTCAGTGCACAGTACCTGCATATGTAATCACATCATGCAGAGTGTAGATGAAATTGTGCATGCTATTGTAATCACATTTATGCTCCAGTATGCATTTTAGGTAACATTCCCTGGGCAATGTGAATGACTAGTAGTCCACACACACCAATTATAATGGTACTGCCCATTGTGCACTGCATTTTTACTGCCACTGACATGCCCACTGGCCAGTCTGCTGATGATGCCTACCATACTGCCAGCTGTCTCATGTTGCCTTGGGGGCCATGGATGTTATTTTCCCCCTCTGCATTTGGTTACTGGAGTTGTTAACATGCCACCACAATCTTCTCTTTGCCACAGGAAATTCACAACATATTTCTATGTAACTGAATATCACTTCAGCCATATGTCCCCAAACAAATGTACCACAGGGAAATGTCTCATTGCCTAGGAGCCTGAACCCAAATTGGCACCTAATTCAGATCTCGAACATTGCTGGTATTGCACAAAGATGCACAACTTTGCCAACAGCATTTGAATTATTAAAAGCAGATAGAGTCCTTGGCAGACACATTGGCACTACTTACAGCAGATAGCAGTAAAGGTGAAAAACATGGCATTGAGCTGTGCCATGTATGATGGCCCACCCATTATCACAGCTGCCAGTGTTCAACAATGGACTGTTTATTGTCAAGGCATTTAGGGTTGCACTTTGAAATTGAAAGGTGGCTGAATTCTGCCATTATCAGATTAGGGCTTAGCTAATGATAAAATAGTATTGATACAGCTCATAGGGTAAAGGATACAAAAATTGCAACTTAATATATTACATGGCATATCCACAGGAGAACTAACTTTAAACCACGGACATTTTACATTTATTGATATCTGAATAAATGACTATATGCTTCAGAGAGGCCTGTGTGTGTGTGTGTGTGTGTGTGTGTGTGTGTGTGTGTGTGTGTGTGTGTGTGTGTGTGTGTATGTGTGTGTGGTTGTAATTATATCTTGGAATGCATTCCTATGTAAAAGTCATTCTTACTGCAATTAAATACGGTTTACGTGGATGCAGTTCAATGTGATGATCAATACAGGTTAGTTTATGTTACATACATACTTCAGAAGACATAAGGGTCCTAAATACACAGCTGGGTATGTGATGAGTAATGATGATTATAACAAATGCACTGTGCCCATTATATGAATGCACGTTATTCTTATATGAAATATGTTCATTGTCATGTCTAGGAAGGTGGACATACATTAGATTGTACAGCTCACTGAAAAATTAATCATATATGCCAAATAACACATTTTCATTATGCAAGGTTTACTGATACAGTGCTTACTAGAGACAGGTGTAACATTATTCATTTTCTTTACTGTTGTAGTCCTACTCAAAAACTCATGAGAAATGTGCTTCTTACAGCTTTTTTTTTTAAAGTGTCTTGTAGCAGGATTTAGACCCTTAATAAACTGTATTATTTATCAGAAATCACTACCCTTACACTTTGTAGAATTTCTCCATCAGTACTGTCCGGAGTACTGAAGAAAGTGCAGAGCTGCCAGGCATGCATGAGCCACTTAAGACAGCCTAAACTAAATTTTTCACTTTTTTCCTTAGGTAGTGAACCATGTTTGCATGATGCCAAATGAAAAGCAAATTAACCTTAAAGTGAAGGTAAATAGAAAGGACATATTGTGATAAATTGCAATGTGATGCCTACAAACAAAACAATGCTTCATGTGCCTTATGTATCTCAGTTCTCCTTAATTATACCTTGTACCACATAATTTGACATCTGTCAGGTTTAAAGAAGTAAGTACTCTCCCTGTTGCAGGGCTGCACAATAATACAAGGCATATTTGAGCTACCTAAGACAGTCAAAACTAAATGTTTTACTTTTTTCCTTAAAGAGTGAGCCCTTATTTATTTCATGTCAAGAGAAGAGCAAAGGTATCTGAAAATGAAAATAAAAAGGAAAAATAAATATAGTGAATAATGGCAACATGTTCTGTAAATCATGTACCGTATTGCTCTCAATTCATGCCAGGTACACCTTGTACCACAGAATTTGACATCTTTCATGTACTTTTACTGAAGTAAATACTCTCACTATTGTGGGAGTCCATAAAATGATGCCAGGCATGTTTGAGCTACCTAGGGTAACCAAAGCTAAATGTTTCACTTTTTTCCTTCAGAAGTGAACTCTGTTTGCATGCTGCCAAGCAGGGAGCAAATGGAAAAGACATTAGAAGCGTAATATCTTTTAGAGAAATTACAGAAATTGAATGGCATGCAGTGCATAGGAATATGTAGCTATTACCAGAGCAAGAAGTGCATTCATGTGGGTAACTTCCTTTCAACATCACACATGTACTTTGTGAAACACATTATCAGAATTGTAGTTAATGCCAAATTATGTTAAAGTTGACAGACTAATGATCACGTGTCATTAGCAATAGTGACAACAGTTGATTTTTAAACATAGTAGTATAATACAATGCAATTAAATATATATTCAGACAATTCTCTTTAAAAGTGTCATCTCAGTGGATTCGAACTTTGCATCAGATATACTTTATTTATAAGCTCACTGCACTTACACAGTGTGCCACAGAGAAAATTGTCAGGTGTATCTTCTTCCTTGAGTATGATCCAGAGTGCCGATAGCCGCAAAATGCTACATAGCTGGTTTGTGCAACTTATGGCAGCCTAAACTAAATTTTTGACTTTTTTGCTTAAGCTGTGAATTTGATTTTCACTCTATCAACTGGTGTGCAAATGATACAAGAAAAAAATAAAAAAATAAAAATGTTTGACTAAACATGTTAGGATGCTACATGGACCTGTAGGGATTGGAACCCACAACTAGGGTATTGGAAGCAATCATTTCACACTATTTCCCACTGTCACCACAAAAAAGACATATATTATCAAGCTGAAGAAGAGTTTAGATGTAATGGTAATGTGGCATTGTATAAAGTGACAGTGAAAGTGCAAGAGAAACATGTTATGAAAGCTGTCCTTTCTCATTTGACTGTGAATGTCTACATTATTTGGCTATTGCCAACAGCCAGCACAGGCATGTACTTACACAATATTAGACAAAGACTGCAATCACTGCGGGTGTATGCCTTTATTTTTGTCAGGTACAACCTTTCATTAGCTAAGCTTTCATAAAACAACTCTAGCTCTGTTTTCTTGTCATATGTCATCTTTAACAATGCCTATAGTATTCTCTTTAATACGAATAACCTTTATACTGTGTCTATGGAACAGGCTCATCATCCATGTGAAGCAGAGTTCCTCCCTAACCTAATTCAAGTACAACTTGGAGAATTAGATGGGAAACTGGAAATTCATCCCTGGTTTGGCACCTATTTCTCTAATAGACATATGTAACCTGTAAATGGTTCATCTCCCAAACTCCTGCTTAAACTTATCAAGGGTATCAGAACTTGTCAGAGATTTGGGATGCATTGCTAGGCTTAAAAAGTCCCTTGTAGTCATTAGCCTAGTAAACACCTGTGAAACTTTGAACATACTAAGGGCCACTAATTTTGGCCATTTAAGCCAGCAGTTGAATGCTGGGTCTGTTGCTCTCCAAATTAGTCAATGTACTTACAGATTTTTTAAAGTCTCCTCTCCCTGATACACCCTTAGCAGGTATATATCAAATAGGAGAGAATATGAAAGCTGATTGCTCCTGCAATAAGGATAATCAAAGACCCTGCTGTTAACAGGGAACACTTCTCAATCCTCTTCTTTGCATTGCTAATGTGTGTGCATATAATCATGCAGGTCCTTACACCATGTTTACATTTCCACCACTTAGTGCAGCTTTTGGTATTCAAGAATGCTAATGATTTCACATCTCATTTACATATTCACAGGGATGACTCTGCACTATATATAAAGGCAAAATTGTAGCTATTGCCTTTGTATTGTACCTGGGAGACTATTTTAAAACAAGACTTTGGAATATTTATCTATTTTCTGCAGTGCTGTATTGTCAATGTTTCTTGCTATTTCTTAAGCAATGCTTTGAGTTTAACATTAAAAGGTGAAGTGCATTGGCCACTGAAAAGCATTTGTATAATTCCACTGAAAAGCATTTGTATAATTTTAGATTTATTTACTTTTCTCCCATCCTTTTTCAATAGTCATGTCTGTATTTGTACAATTATGCTATGAAATGCTACATAACCATTTTGTATCATTATGTTATTTTGTATGTCATGTTTTCAAACTTACTGCAGATGATTCTATTTTAAGCATGTAGTAAGGTCTGGCTTTTGTAGCAGGGAAAGAAAAAAACATTTTGTAGCAGGGAAAGAAAAAACATTGTATTTCTACCAGACTGAATACCACAGCAGTGGATATGACAGTTGTAACATTTTGTTGTTACTTTTATAATGCTGAGTGTATAATGGTTATTGTTAGTGCAGCAATGTATTACAAGGTTTAAACCTGTGTTATATCTATTACAGACATGTTATAAGAACTATGCTGATTATTGCATTTTAAATATACTTATTTTTTGTTGTGGGGGTGTTGGTGGGGGGATTTGTTGGGGGGATTGGTTAGGGGGACTGGGCAGGGTTGTTGGAGAGATTGGGTTGGTGGGGATTGGGGTCACTGGGGGCTGGTGGGGAGATTGGGTAGTATGGGGGACTTGGTGGACCTAATTATTATGTAGTCATAAGTGAGCAAGTAATACAAATAAATTCTTTGTGTGCATGTTGGTTGCGTACAAGTACACAAAAGTGAGCTCAAAGCCATACTGTCTGTTAATTATTTATGTAATTATGTGTATCTGTTTTCTGTTTCTTCTCATACAGGAATATGGCACCCCAAAAAATCTATAGCTCATAAGCCACCATATTGTGATGCAAAAAATAGCATAATTATCCAGGTCTTATGTTGCTGTAGAATTTTGCTGCTAGGGAAAGGTAGAGTTGACCAATCTGCCAGAGACAGAATATTGCAGCAAGTTGTTAATGACCTTAATGCACTTTGGGCCATGGGAGATCCTACTCCCCAATAAGACACCGGACAACTTACACGATAACCTCTGCCTGCCATAGGGTCATTGTAATTGCTCAGGAACAGGTGGCTACAGGGGTGGTCCTGCTACTGAGCCACCACTAACTGAAACTGAGGAGCTCCTGTTCAAGATCAGAGATAATAATAGCTCATCAGAGCATTACATAAAAATCTTTGACATTGGTGCAGATGTAGGTGACAAACCATAGTACCACAAGAAGACCTGCAGCAAAACATTAATTGTTATATCTTTATATGCATATATCACAGATGTCTGATATATATATATATATATATATATATATATATATATATACACACACACACACACTATATATATATATATATACACACACACACATTATATATATATATATATATATATATATATATATATATATATGGGTCTATCTTAGTACATCGACATTTCAAAATACCGAAAACGAATTAACCGACACCAAAACATCGAAAGTCATTTAACCGACGCCAGAAGATCGACAGTTCACAAACACGACATCGCATACACCCGACACATCATACCAACAAACAAAACACATCCCCTATCCATCACCCACACACACAACACAAGCACACCAAAATCCTTACAAACAAACACTAACCCATACATACACAACTATCTACAACCCTAACCCAAACCCTTACCCTAAGGTCCGTCACTATCGCACACTCACCCAACCCGCGCCCTAACCCTAACTCACTTATCCCACCCCTACCCCTACAAAACACCAACATCGCACACTTACCTTACTCGCACACTCACCTAACCCGCGCCCTAACCCTAACTCACTTATCCCACCCCTACCCCTACAAAACACCAACATCGCACACTTACCTTACCTCCACACTCACCTAACCCGCGCCCTAACCCTAACTCACTTATCCCACCCCTACCCCTACTAAACACCAGCATCGCACACTTACCTTACTCGCACCCTATCGTCCGTCACTACCGCATACTTACATATCCTTTCCCCAGCGCAGCTTCTCAGCGTCGGTGTCTTCCTCCGTCGGTCTTCTGCCTTGTCGATCTTCTGGCGTCGGTAACGTGACTTTCGATATTATGGTGTCGGTGAATCCGTTTTCGGTATTGTGAATTGTCGATGTACTAAGATAGACCCATATATATATATATATATATATATATTTATTTTTATATATATATATATATATATATATATATATATATATATATATATATATGTCAAGAGAGAGAGAGACAGCAATAACTGTGTGAGGCAGGCTACAGTCATACAGAAAAAGTGAAGTTTGCTTTGGGGAGACAGTCAACTGCTCACTAACTTTTTTTTTCGAAGAACCTCTTTAATTTGCACTTGTGAAAAGGACTATTGTCTTTTTCTTGTTTCATTTACACTGTGATATTTAGCAGACTTGTTTCCTTTCCATTCCTCTCATACAAGTGCTTCTAAATTGCAGGTTTCCAGCCCACCTGCAAATGGTAAGCACACATTTGTTTATTGCTAATACTGTATAGAAGGTAGATTAAGGTATATATAACAGTAATGTTTTTGTAGCTTTAGCATCTGTTATGAAGTTTAATGTGCCTTTGTTATAAGGAAAATAAGTGATCGATTTTATTCTCCATTTTTCTGTTTATTGTCTTTATTGCTTGTTATCATAGGTGATCCTGTCAGTGGCACTGTGCAGCTCCTAACACCTGATATAAAAGTATTGGTAGCCATTGATGATGATGAACAGGCACAGACTTGGGGTGCAGAGGACCACACTAATACTGATGCTGTGACTCCTACATACCCTGTCCATATTTCAGACACAGTCAGTATGGCTATGCATACCCAGGACACACAGACCTCTGATATAGGACAGGATGAGGTTTACACAGTTGATCAGACTAGTGTCATTACTCCGGTTGCAGAGCTGGTTGCCTCTCTGCATAGCCATCATGGGAGCACAGTGCCACACAGGCGGGTTGGTAGGGGTGCTCAGAGAAGACCTGCTGTCCACTGTCCTCCTGATGCTGGTGTGTCATTAGGTGCTGCAAACATATGTGTAGGGCCATAGTGGATGCACAGGCATGTTTCAACAGGGCCTTGGAAGAGATAGTGCAACTACGGAATGTCATACATTCTGATGTGAGGGATTCCCTGATCCATGTTGCAACTCCTTACACAGGATGAGCAACACACTGGACTGGGGAGTTTCTTGCAATGGAAAGTCTGTTAGGGGAAGGTATGCATCCTTGGCCTGAGAGCCACTCCATCTTCTGGTATTAGCAGATGTAGTCATGCAAGATCCTGCTCTTACAGTAGCACTACATCCGCTGCTCCATCAGTGATTGTGGTGTTTACATCCAGATGTGATAGGCCATGGGGTTGTGGTTCTGAATGTAGACCTGATGAGAGGTTGTCCAGCAAACATCTCTCATATTCAGGTAGCATCCTGACTTCTAGCCAGGGCTGTGGAAGTACCAATGCAACTCATTGCAGAGGTGTTTCTCATGGCCATGGCAAAGACGCTGAACTGCACAGTCTGTTATGCACAGCTCACACCTGTCCAAGATGCGATATAGTGATAGCACAGTGCCTGATTGTGTTCATGCAGATGTACAGATAGAAAAAAACTAATTCACTTTCCCATAACACTTTACACACATGCAAACATACCTAAACAGTACTACTGAGTGCCGTACAGTACGGGGAAGGATCCATATTTAAGATACACTAAAGGGAGTTAGTATAGAAACGAAGGAAGAGATAGCTGAGCTTCTTCCAGAAGAAAGAGAGAAGGGGAAACTGAACAGGACATTAAGCCTCTCCCTGCACCATAACAGAGGAGCAATCAGAGCAGTAGAAGGATTCTAAGAGTAAAGAAAGTCAGGAAAATAATGAAGATGAAGGAAAACTGCCACTGACCTAAGGGAAAGAAACCATATTTCATGACTCATGTTCTATGCAAGAATCACAATAGTTAAAGCTTGAGCATATGACATCAAACAGAAATGATACATATAAATATAAAATAAATTAGCATCTTAGAATCTCACTTGCAAGTGAGGGCTTTTGAGATTAGTGGCTGGATAGAGAAGTGAGAATACTGCCGCCATTGTACAATCTCTAAGTATGAAACAAGAGCAGAGTTATAACATAACAATGGCAAATGGGGTAGTTTTTTTTGGGGGGGAAAGAGTTATGATAATAGAAAAGAATATGGAAAAAGATGAAATTGGTTTCATAGTATTTTGATCTTCATTAAAAAATCATGAAAAAGATATTGTAATTTTGTAAAAAAAAATGTTTCTACTAAAGTAAGACTGGTTACTCCAAATTAAGAAGCTGTAATTGCAAGTGCCTATATCTTATGCAGCAAAATGTTTACATTTTAACCTCAGCTTGCAGTTGCCCAAATTTTAATGCAAAGAACATAAACATCTTCATATTTTTTGTAAAATAAGTTGCTGATGAATTTATATTGATTGATACGTTTATCAGTATAACACCTCTTAAAACTTAGTCACAAGCCTGTAATTGTTTTACTTTTAATCTGTTAAGATATTAGTTTAGCTGGCAGAATATTTTGGTTTAATAGACATTAGATCCCCTGAGCATAGTGAATTTCTACAGGATATTTGTTTTTCACCAAAATTTAACCTTTGTACAAGGACTGACAATGTTATGTTTCTGAAGCTATCAAACAGCATTATTAAAACAATAAAGCTATTCATTTGCTACTACTGGCTCACTCACTGTGTTTTGCAATAAACACATGCAGATCCAACTTATGTGAAGGACCTTGGCAAACATCTTTCTTTATGTACATTTGCAGACTTTTCACATGCTGTTAAAAGTTGTTGGTCTGCATATTGGCATTGTAATAACAATTAGTGTCTTCAAATATTATTTTATGCAGCAACTTCAACTGCTACAGAAATATTCAGATCTCTGCATGGATAGCCAATATCTGTAAATCCAGGAATACAGAATATATGTTCATAGGTGTGTAGTAGGCTAATGGCCCTGGAGCCTTTACAAACCTAGCCCATAGGATTACTCTGGCATCATGCCACCCGACCTTAGTTCCCAGTGCCTCTGTCAAGTAGAGCTACTGGAGTGATCCCCGGGGTGAATTTTCTATTTCCCATCCACTCATCAAGATTGCTCTTGAAGAGGGCCAGTGAGGTGCTCTGTTTGACATGTATGGGAAGTCTATTCCATAGCATGGACAGTCTCTGGGTTATGAACCTGTCCCTCCAGCATGTTCTGTTGATTGTGGTAATGAGGTTGAGGTCTCTGGAGCATGTGTTGTGGAGGGATTGGGATTTCTTTAGATATAGCATTTCTAACAGAGCTGGGTCAGACATGGCTTTGTATGTTAAGCAGAGATCGCCTCTAAGTAGGCAATAGGAGACAGAGAATAGTTGGAGTTTTTTGAGCCTGTGTTCCCAGATCTCTTATAACACCTTCTGTGTTCAGTGGACTACCATCGATGTGATAATTCATGGGAACTGTTTTTTTCCCCAAAGGGGATGGTGACACATTTATTGGCATTGAGCTTAAGGCCAAGGTTCTGACACCAGTTGTTGGTCTCAGTGAGGCCTTTCTGTAGGATGTCAACATCACTTGGGGAATTAATAATGCCTCCCAACTTGCAATCATCTGTGAAATTTGTCAGCCAGAGTCCCTTCATGTTGGCCTGGATTTCTGAGTAGATACCAAATAGGAGAGGATCCAGGACCAATCTTTGTGGGACTCCACTCATGACTGGTCGGCAGTCTGACTTGGAGTCAGCTATTTTCACACTGGGTTCTATCTTTGAGCCAGTTTGCAACCCACCTAGTGATATAGGGGTTGATGCCTAGCTTAGTGAGCTTTTCTATGATTCCTGAGTGGAGAATGGTATCAAAGGCCTTGGCCAGATCAAGGTAGGCTGTATGAACCACCTTGCCTTCATCTACAGCTCTGGTGACTGACTCAAAGAAGTCAACAAGTTGAGCAGGCATGATCTACCCTTCACAAAACCAAACTCTGTGGGATCAAGAGTTTGGAGATTCCCTATATCCTTGTTTATTAGGTCCATGACGATGATGATGATGATGATGCGTTCCATAGCTTTGCATATCAGACTTGATAGGCTAATAGGGCGATAACCAAAAACCAACGAAAAGTATCAGGCACCAGAAAAAACTCAGAAATCAAGAAAACAGTGCCTTTGACCAGAAAATACTCCTCCAAGCTGAATAATTCCACACATTTTATTGCCACAGACGTCGTTTTTCTGTGGCAATAAAATTTGTGGAATTATTCAGCTTGGAGGAGTATTTTCTGGTCAAAGGCACTGTTTTCTTGATTTCTAATAGGGCGATAGTTCCCAGGGTCTGTAGTCACTCATCCTTTGTGGAAAAGGATGACTGTAGCAGTGCACCATTCGGTAGGGACAAAGCCTGAGGTGAGGCTGTGATTGAACAGGGCACACAGGTGAGGTGCCAGTTCACTCTGCAGTTCATGTAGAACTCAGTCAGGGATATTGTCAGGTCCCATAGAAGCTGTATTATTGGCCTTGGACAGTGCTGTTTTAACCTGTGCAGCAGTAATACTGGGTGCCTGGCAGTCTACTGGTATTGTGATTGGTCTTTTGGGGGGGATAGAGGGGTAAAGTTGGCACTGAGTCTGTCAGCCAATATATTGGCTATATCTGTTGGCTCAGTATAGGAGGTACCATTGTGCAGTAGCTCAGAGCAAATTTGGGTATTGCTGTGGAGATTCTTTACATAACTATAAAAGGCCTTGTGGTTGTCTTTACTATCTGCTGAAATTCTATTTTCATAACTAGCTTTAGAGGATTTGATGAGGGATCTCATCTTTTTGTTGTGGCTGATAAGGGAGTTTTCCAGTCTTGGGACTTCACCTTATTCTGCATCAGTTTCCTCCTCCTGTTTTAGAGTCTGTTTATGGCAGGGGACCACCAGATTGGCTTCCTTTTTTGGAGGAGAACATCTTGGTTCTACTGGTATTCTAAGATCCACGCATTTTTTGTACGTGTTTGTACAGTGCATTGGTGTACGATTCATCATGCAACTGTTGTCCATTTGCATGGGTGCAGTGAAGTTAGCCACCTCTGTTTTTAGGAATCCAAAGTTAGCTTTGGAGAAGTTTTTATGGTGGTTTGTGGGGGGTGGGGGTGGGAGGAGTGTGGATTTCCTGGCTGTTTAGTTTGTGATTGGATCTAACCAGGGAGGAGTTGCTGTTATATACTACCTAAATTTTTTGTTGCTTTCTGATAAAATAAAATGTCCGTATTATCTTTCTTTCCATTGTAGACAATTTATAGCTTAAAATGGATGAGATTCTTATCAAGTTATACTTTATAATGAGATACTTAAGTTTACTGCCTACTCAAATTCATCTAATGAATTGGAATTTTCAGGTCATAGAACAAAACTTAGAAATTTAAAAGGGCTTACTGATGAGTTGTATAGTAGTATACTAAGACTTGTTTAAGCAAATTTTGATTAGCATAGGGAAAAGTGTCAGTACATTAATTCAAATATTTTTGTTCAATATGATAGAAATAAATAATAATATACGCCTTTGAAGGCAGGAAAAGCATGTGATGTTGGTGGATCGTCTTTAGAAATGTAATAGTTATTTATTAAAAGCATTGATATTCTTCCACAGAATTCAGAAACAGTCTGTTCTAATATTATGAAAATTTAGTAAAAACCCACATTGTGTGAATACGTATAATTGTGCTTCATTGCTTAATGCTTATAAATTATTCATAATATTTTGATTGATAGAATCAAAAATATTTTATCTAAAATAATTCAGTATGGTCTTCTTTCGGCTTTTCCCGGTTAGGGGTCACCACAGCAGACCACCTGTCCGCTCATGACTGGCAGTGGAGTTTTACGGTGTCAAGTTGCCAGCCCAGCACCCAACTTTCCACAGAAGGCACATGCATGCACTCACATCTAAGGCCAATTTAGAGTATCCAATCCACCTACAGCATGTCTTCGGGATGTGGGAGGAAACTGGAGCACCCAGAAGAAACCCACGTGACCACAAGGAGGACATGCAGACTCTGCACAGAAGACACCCCAGCCGAGGATCAAACTGGAGAACCTCTTGCTGTGAGGCAGCAATGTTAACCTCTGCACCACCGTGGCCACCCTTAAATAATTCAGTATGGTCAATATGCATTTATTCAGATAAACATGCAAGAGACTTTGTTAGTTGGGTACAGAATATTAACTAAACTAACTTCAATAAACTCCAATTAAATTTGATTTCATTGGGCAAGCCTTATATATTTAATACCTCATAAAATGTAACTGCTCTGGTTTATTTTAAACTTTAGAATGTCTAAATTCGAACATGTATTTTGGTATTAGTTTAGGTTATTATGTTTCTCAAAGCGTTGACTTAAGGTACATCACTAAATAAGGATACCCTTTAATATATGCCACTTTGCGATGGCAATGCAACCACTTGCATTACTGATACAAATTTATTTAACAAAAATTTATGGTGAGTCAAATCTTTGGTCATTGACTACTATTATACTTTATGTAGATGATGTACTTCTCTCTGTTATGAAACCATTAGAATATAACCTGATAACTAATTTGATCATCTTAAACTATTTATGAGTGTTTCAAATAGTTTCAAATATTTGAATAAATATTATTGAATCTCAAGCTTTGTTAACAAATTGTAAGCATAAAGTTGAATAGACTGCAGTTTTCAGTGGCCGATGGGGAGCTAAAGGCATAAAATATTTAGGAGCATTTATTCAATTATCCAGAAAACATTCTATTAATAAAAATACACTGCTTCTTGGTATTTTATAGATGCTTAACTGTAAATATGGTATTTAAATATGTATACAGAATCTAAAACTTGCTTCCAAATGTCAAAATAGTGGAGCTAAAAAGAACTGGTAGCCAAAAGAGATATATAAAACATAGTTCTTAAAGTGTTTTACAGCCTAAGCTATTATATTGTTTGAAAATAATAATGTGCTTTCCATCAAAAGAATCTCTTTTCATTCATCATCATAAACTGACCTAAAATCTTAAGTCCCTGAATATACATAGGGTTTCCATTGATTTTATGATGAAGAATAAATGTTTTGGCAGTTTACAATTGTCTTAATTAAATGATTTATATGAAGGGTTCTCATTTTCACAAAATTACATCCATCTGCTTATAATTCTGCATAGAAACCTTTTGAACTTCAACAAATCTTGGAATTTTTTAAAGTTTTTTTCAGTGAAAATATTTTTTCTCTCCAGATCTAATATAATTTAGCTCTCTAAATCTAATATAAGAAAGTGAACATTTTACCAGAACCTAAACAGCTGCATAGAAAGTCAATAAAAGTTCACCCTAAAACTCTGGTAGAACTTCTGTATCAAAAAATGGTATAATAAAAGAAATACAATTATGAAAAATTGTAAGAAATCCCCATTCTAGGGTATTTTTAAAAAATGCTTTTCTCTAATCATTTTGCATAGGTTTCTAAAATGTGAGGTTTGGTGAGTTGTGTATGTATGCAAAAAAATTAGAATTGTCTGACTTCATTAAGTGACAGCTCACAGCATGTAAAAAATCACACTGTTTCCAGTTCCGCTAATTGCATTCCAGTGTTGTATTTATCTATCTCCAGTCAGTTTTACTTGAGCTTCCATAACCTCCTGCAGCCTACTTATTTAAAGCATTGTGCACTATTTAATTCTATTTTCATTGTTCAAAATTCTGTGCTGTTTCCTGTTTACACTGTGCAGAGTGAAACATTGTATTTAATTACTTTTTGATGATTTATCAATTCATATAGTTTCTGCACATGTGGCTGGCAGTGCTAATGTTAATTGATAGAGCCCAGTTCCCCTAATGGTGAACCAAGAGCTCAGTGAGAAAGTCAACCAGAGGGTCTATATTAGGTAAACGAACGCTTAAATGTTCGAATCTCTAAAGGTCGACCTTTAGAGATCGAACAGTTAAGTGTTCGAATATCTTTAAAAAAAAAAATAAATAAAAGTAAAACAAAAAAAACTAAAGGGGCAAGCCTGCACCCCCCTCTACTTAAATATACCTACTCCAAGATCACGTTACGGTGTAGGGAATGGGAAATTTCCCATTTCCGTTCTGCTGTGCACTGAAGTGCGATCTCGGAGTTGGTATATTTAAGTAGAGGAGGTGTCGGGGGTGCAGGGGGGCTTGCCCCCCTGATAAAACCCTTTCAGTTTACCTTTTTTTTCTTTGTTTTATTACATTTTCGAACACTTAAATGTTCGATCTCTAAAGGTCGACCTTTAGAGATTCGAACATTTAAGTGTTCGTCAATGTAATATAGACCCCAACCAGAGCTGCTACTGATGTCTGGCTTGTTGGCCAGCAGTCACCTGCCCTTAATATCACAACTTGCTGAAATCAGCTTCCAACCAACAGTCACGTTTTATGCAGACTGTTGTATGATCTTAAAACCATCGAGTTAACTCTTTCAGCAAGTTGTTCAAATGCTGTTGAAGTTCCGCAGTTATGGCAGTTAGCTATCATACCTACAACACAGAAGCTGAATGCAGTGGCAAAACTCAAAAGTCTGTATGAGAAGCATTCTAGAATCAGGAAGAATAAGAAGCGCCATTCAGATACAGTCTCAGTTAGAATCAGATTTTAGCAATGCACTTTTGAAGCTTTTTGATGTGGGGCATACTGATGCAGAATTATTGGTAAAGACTCAAGAAGACTGGGATTTTCTACAAGATCAATGTACAGACAGAAAAATGATAATTGGTGGAGAGGACACTGAATTAAAAAAAAATGAATGGACAGAAAGGAAAAACAACTACAGGAAGAAATGAAATGCAAAGATAAAGAACAGCTGAAAGAAACAGTCAGAGAAGCTGGAGAGCTGACAGAGGTAGAAGACAGTAGTGAACATGAAAATGATGATGAAGATGATGCAGCAGCAAACATGCCAAAACATCATCAGAATTTAGTAACTGGTAGACAGCCTGTCAAAGAAGTGAGCACAGTAGATAAAGGATTGCCTGAATTGGTATCCAAGAAATTATGACTGGTGGATGACCCTCTTTTTGTTGCCAGCTTGGACTGCACAAGAATAACTTCTCGTCAAGCGCTGCAAGTGGCTGGCATTGATGTAAATGATCTGGTCATGTCCACAAGTTCAATACACAGAGCAAGGCAAGCTGAATGACAATCCATTGCTGAGAAAGTAAAGAAGCAGTTTCTACCATCAACACTCCTTGTAGCACATTTTGATGGGAAACTGTTACCTCAAGGTGATGGAGAATTTGCTGATTACATGCCAATTGTTGTTACAGGTCGAAATACGGAAAAAACTGCTAGACATACTCCAACTTCCATCAAGCACTGGTGAGCTGATGGGACAATCAGTGGTACAGACATTGTATAGCTGGCCAGGTATCCCAGAATGACTAGCCAGTTTGTCCTTTGATACTACCAGTGCCAATACTGGTGTGCAAACAGGTGCCATCACAGTGATTCAGTTAGCATTTGAGAAATGACTCTTGTTTTTACCATGCAGATGTCACATTTTAGAAATTATTTCTACAGCAGTGTTTGACATGTTCTTCCCATCTTCATAGGTTGGTACTAGGCTATTGGCCATAGGGCCTATACAAGCCTAGCCATAACAATTCCCTGACTACTACTACTCACAGTATTTACTTCCCTGAACCCCTTTCTAGCAGAGTGACTGATGTGATCCCCAATTTCCTATCTCCCATCCAATCATCAAGGTTCCTTTTGAAAAGGGCCAAAGAGGTGCCCTGCTTGACATGTATGGGCAGTCTATTCCAGAGCCTAGGGAGTCTCTGGGTCAGGAACCTATCCCTCCAGCAGGTTTTGTTCATTGTGATGATAAGGTCTAGATATCTGGAGCGTGTATCTGAGGGATTGGGATTTCTTTAAGTGTAGCATGTCCAACAGCTCTGGGTTTGACACAGCCTTGTATGTTAAGCAGAGATTGCCTCTGAGTAGACGATATGCAACAGAGTATAGATGGAGTTGTTTTAGATGGTCAGCATAGGGCATCTGCTTTATGCCTGTGATTCTTTTAGTGAGGTATTTCTGTGGCCTTTCCAGTTGTTGCAGATGTCTTGAGAGGTACATACCAAATGGGGCATTGTATTCTATAATGGGTCTAATGAGGGATGAGTAAAGTGGGACAATGACCTCCTTTTTTCTGGATGAAAAGCCCTTAGTGATGAGGTGTGCCACATAGGATTGCCTGACTGTTGTGGTGATGTGGTTATCGCAGATGAGACCACTGTCCACCTGTGTCCTTAAGTTTCTTGTCACACTTTCCATGTTTAGTGTACTGCCACCTATAGCAGTTTTTGGAAGGTTTAAAGAATGATGGAATGCATACGCACCACTGCTTAAGGAAACTGGAGGTAATGGATGCCTGCTAGACTGAGAAACACTGGCTAGCTGAGAAGCGAAGTGAGGTTGTTGCACTACTGTGAGACAAGCTGATGTGTGAAACACAGCCTTGTGATGACTACCTTGAATTTCTCAAGCTGTCACTGCTCATCCTTGATGACAAACTACAAGGTGAAGCATTTGCTTTCAGTCCACCTGGTGCATACCATCATGCCAGGTGGATGGCAAAAGGCATATACTGCCTTAAAATCTACTCCTTCTGGGAGCAGATTAGATTAACTGCACATGAAATTCAGGCTTTTCACTGAATCTGCCTCTTCGCAGTGACAGGCATGATTTTCAGCTACTGATACTTGCAATGCTCCACTCAATGATCTTTGCCTGTTGCAGACACTGGAGTCATTTACAGCCATAGACAACCAGATTGCTCAAGTTGTTTTGTGAAAGCTCAAGGGACAACTTTGCTATTTGAGCGAGGATCTCATAGCGCTGTTCTTGTCTGATTGAGTGCGGAACAAAGAGAAACAGCACGTTATTGAAGCCTTGAAAAAGCCACCTAGTAAGGAAGATCCAAGAAGAGTCAATGTAAAAGCTTTTGCCAGTTTCCAAGGCATAACCTTATCTGACTTCGCAACAGAACGATCGCTGAATCTGTTCACTGCTGTCAACATAAACCCATCTTTCCTAACAGCTGATCCTGCAGTATGAAGTGACATGCCTGACTATAATTGTGAAACAAACTGTTACAGCTTTGCGAGTTAATGACTGTGCCGAACGAGCAGTCAAATTAGCAAGTGACTTCTGTCAAGTGCTGACTCACAATGAGGAACAGCAAAAGCTGGTATATCAGATCGTTGAACACCATTGACCGAAAATCATAGTACCACTAAAAAGACACTATACTACTGTAAATGAACTGATGTAAACTTGAACTTACTACATATGAATGTTGTTCATTTTTACTAGACTTATTTTTTCCTAAATTGTTTGACATTTGTGTTGCTCAAAATTACAAACAGACATTTCAGATGCAGCATGAAACTAATATTTGCCATTTGTGTACTGATTTGTGACTATATTTCATTTCTATTGGCACAATTTGGAAAATAAATGTAAAAATCTAAGAATTAAAGTGCACTGAGCTGTCACTTAACTTAGAGTTTAAGACTTTAAATTTACATGGCTCTTTGTCCTACCAATCCTCATAAAATCAGGGGTTATGCGAACAGAAAATAAAAAAAAATGTGTTTGCATATATACATGAAACACCCTACCCCATACCCTTATTTCAGGACCACACTGAAACACACCAACAAGGAACTTCAGAGTACTATTAGAAAATGTAAAGCAAAGTATGCATTTTAAAGCTGGTACAGGTGACAAAGGAAGTATATGGCAAGAAATTAAGGAATAAAGTCCAACAGTGTGCTGAGCTCATGTCGAATGGTGGTACAGTGGTTAGCATTGCCGCTTCACAGCAAGAGGTTCTCCAGTTCGATACTCGGCTGGGGTGCCTTCTGTGCGGAGTCTGCATGTCCTCCCTGTGGTCTTATGGGTTTCCTCCGGGTGCTCCGGTTTCCTCCCACATCTCAAAGACATGCTGTAGGTGGATTGGACACTCTAAATTTACCCTAGGTATGAGTGTGTGCATATGTGTGCCTTCTGGGGAAGGTTGGACTCTGGGCTGGCAACTCGACACTGTAGAACTCCACTACCCATCATGAGCGGACAGGTGATCCGCTGTCGACAAACCAAGGAAATGTAGACACACTGTAAAAGAGATGAGGTGATCCACTGTGGCGACCCCTAACCAGGAAAAGCCGAAAGAAGAAGAGTACAGTGGTACATCAATTAGTGTTGTTGCCTCACTTCAAGAAGTTCTCCAGTTCTATTCTCAGCTGGTGCGCTTTCTGTGCAGAGTCTGCATGTCCTCCTTGCATTTGTATGGGTTTTCTCTGGGTGTTCCAGTTTCCTCCCACATTCCAAAGACGTGTCTGGAGCATTTCTCCCTGGGCCTCTGCTGAAAATGAGATCTGTCCCAGTCGGACTTTCCTAGTAAACAAATGTTAAATAAATATAACCAGTATATTAGCAAACAAATGTGCTAACTTCACCTTACTCTACTCACATTGATGCCCTCAGTATCCTTGGAAATTTCATTTTCCCTGAAGTTGTCATGGAACAAGTCCTAAAATCCCTGTCAAATAATAAAGCAGTATTTCCATAGGACCAGACAACACACCAGATTGCATGCTCATCAGTGTAAAGAATGCACTAGCTGAGCCTCAAACGTGCCAGCCTTAGCCTTTCCTCAGGGCTTGTGCTTGATGCCTGGAAAACAGCCACACAATGGTGGCTGCCTATGGACAAATGCCATTAAAAGCCCATCGGCCTCACCAGGCCATAGAACATTTCATTTCAGAACTCATTTCTGCAGACACATGCAACTTAATTTATTAAGTTATTACTTAACTGGTCTAGACCCCAACGGGTATGGTTATGTGCCAGGCTGTTCCTGATTTCTGAACCAAAATGTTACACAGGCAGTGGACACTGGTCACTCAGTGTACTCTGCTATTAATAGTGTAGGAATGGCTGTAGGAAGAAGTATTATTAAAAAGAATGTTTTAGTTAAATGGAAAGTAATTTTAGGTAACACCTAATTGGTCAGTGCTATTGGTCAATAGCCATTTTTTATGCAAGATTTTATAATCATTAGAGTTTATCTTAAACATGTGATGCATATATTCCATATAAAAAAAAAAATCAAGAAAACATATAAATGCAAAAATACTTCATGTTGCATAAATATTTGCATGTTGAGCAATTACCACTTGGGAGACACCCAGTATATTGTGTTCCCTTACACAAATAAAAGAAAAAAACTTCAGATTTGAATCTGAAAAAAAAAAAAATACTTTACATATTTTTACATTCTTCTATATGCCATGGAGGATTGAGAGGACACTAAATTAGAAAAAAAAGGCTGTCTGGTCCCAGTGCTTGAACTTGGCCTGTTTTGAAAGTTGAAACAATCTGTGAGTGTTGTTTAGTGTCCTCAGTCTGGCTGGATTGTATTAATGACCATGTCTGTGAGACAAGAGCATCCAAGGGATGTATGCATTTGCAAGTAACGCACTGCACTGAAATGAAATTATAACAATCTTACCTACATCCTTCAATGAGGTATTATGTAGACAACTGCATTTCTTACAGTTCTATGCCAACAACATCAACAAAAGTTATTGTGCCTATATCATAACAAGATGCTTTCAGCACAATATGTTTTAGGCTGTTTCAAAACCCCTTTAGATATGCATATTAAATATAGTAAACTACCTGGATAATCAGGATCATTTGGCACACTTCGAATGTTTTGACCCTACAACTCATGAAACCCTGGAAAACACTTACTTTAGCTTTTATTTCCTTCAAACCATGGAATATTTCCCCTACAAGGAAATGGATTAGAATAACCCTTAAATCTTTCTGGTGAAAAAGTAATTTATTTACTTTTTACATATCTTATACTTTAGCCCTTAGCCAAGCCATTCACCTACCTTACAGACTCATTGGTTCAAAGGTTGGCATGAGGTTGGCAGTTTGAACAACCATATATATCCTAGCCAAGCAATCTATGAACCATCACTGGAAGGCTTACTTCCATTCCTAATAAGGGCAATTTTATATAATCCATCCAGTCATCAAGTCTTAGCTTGAAGCAGTTTAAGGTGTTACAGCATTTAACACGGAAGGGAAGATTGTGCATGGGCAAGAAATATACTTGGTAATAAACGTATCCCACCAGGAATCATATTTATGTTAAAAATGTAAGCTGCAAGTTTTGGAATGAGTTACCCTAGCATTAAGTGTTTCTGAGGTGGAGAACTTCTAGAAAAAGACTTTATTTCGTCTCCTGAAAGGCAAGACAGGAATACCCTCAAGGTATTTTGTACAAGTCAGGAAAAAGTAAAACATCTTTCCATTCAAGATTGTAAACTAAAAACTATAAACTGGAAAAAAAAAACTTCTAGGACTTTGTTACATACTATTTGGTTGTTCAGTAGTTTCATTTCCTAACACTATAAAATGTGATTTCTTCCAAAAATCTAAGAAAAATTAATGAGTCGATTTATTTTCATCTATTTTGCTATGAAAATAAATGTCGTTGATTACTTTATTTTTGATTTTATAAGTATGTGAACAGTTTTAAATGTTTACTCATATATTAGATTGGTAAGCAATCACATTAAATGTTGTTGTTGTGTCTTTCGGCTTTTCCCAGTTAGGGGTCGCCACAGCGGAACTCCGGTCCGCTAATGATTGGCAGTAGATTTTTATGTGCCGAGTTGCCGGCCCTGACACACAACCTTCAATGAAGGTACGCTCATTCACGCATGTCTCCACACAGAAGACGCTCTAGCTGAGAATCGAACAGGACAATGTCTTACTGTGAGGTGACAACGCTACCGCAGCACCACCACAGCACATTAAATAAGAAGTATAAAATGAATCCTAGAAAGATTTTTATTTCACCAGTTACAGGTTTTGATTTCCTTGTTCTGACAACCAACTCCAGACATTAGTTATTGGGAAACTTTTTAATTGATCTGGATAGCTAAGGGTGACTAGCAATTTGCTTCTCTTGGTTAAGAAATAATGGAGTTTTTCAGGATAGGATATGTGATTCATAAGATACTTACCAAATGTAATGTAATTTTCAATGACTAGCTTAATAAGGGAAGAATGTGGGAAGATTATGACTATGTAAACTGAGAATGTGGCTTTGATAATTAACTGGGCAATGAAAAATGATTTCCTTAACGTAACTGATACTTGATGTTCAAAGAACAGTTCATTGATGATGAAAGAACCTAGTTGATTTTATCAACTTTAAGTAGAATTCTATTTATGTGATAATGACTGGGAAAGAATTTCTTTCTAAAATGCAACTATATAGACTTTTTTGCATGAAGTCTAGGAGGCTCCCTATTGAAATGTCAGCGCTCAAAACGCTGAGTGTTTATAAGCTGAAAAAAAAAGACCAAAACTATGGGAAAAGAGTGAATCATGACCACAGGTCTTCTCCTTTAAGCTTCTTTTTTTGAAGTGGAGCAAGTTCCTCACACCCCCCCTGAACTTATGCATACCATCTCAGAAATCATTATACCTCAGAAAAAAGTGAATATTCTGAGAAATGGCCATCTCAGACTTAATAGGGTCATAGGAGGTTACTAGGATACTGACCTTTAGGTCGTTTTAACCCTAGCCTATTACCCCCATTATATTTCAAGAGAAAAAGTCTAGACAATGCCTAAGATTATTACTACTAATTACTGCCCATATTCAAGAGGGATGTGGGAGCTATTCCCAGCAAGAATTTATGGTTTCCCATCCATTTGTCCAGGCTCCTTTTGAACAGAGTCATAGAGGTGCCCTGCTTCATATGAACTGGTAGCCAATTCCAGAGAAGTGGCAACCTCTTTCAGATGAATTTGTCTCGCCAGCACATCCTATTTAAATCACAAGCCAAATTTAGGTCACTGGAGTGGGTAATTCTAGTCCCATTTGACTTACAAATGTGCAGCAATTTCATCAGGTTGGGGTCACAGATTGCTCTGTAAGCCAGGCACAAGTCTTCCCTAAGCAGCCTATGTGGTACTGAGTACAGTGACAGACTTAAGTTAAAAATCTCTGGGGTCTCTCTAGTTGTTGCAGGTGTCTGGTACAGTACATACCATCATCATCATCAGCAACAGCAGCAGCAGCATCAGCCCCACTTTTCCCATTTTCTCTACATGGGGTCGGGGTATCGTGTTAACTGTTGCCAACTCTCTCAGTTCAGTGCCACACTCCTGCCTTCTGCAACACTCATGCCTGACTGTCACAGATCTTCTTTCACATAATCCATCCACCTCTTTGCTGGATGTTCTTGCTTCCTCTTACCTTCCACCTGTCTGTCCCAAATCTTCCTCACCAGATTGCCTTCTGCTTTTCTACACGTGCCCAAACCACCGTAATCTGTTCCCTTTGATCTTTCCAGCAATTGGAGCTACTTTGACTTCTGCTCTTATGTCCTCATTTCTTCGACTGTCCCACGGTGTGCATCCTATCACCTTTCTCAGGCACTTCATTTCCATCACCTCTAGCTTCTTCAACTGTTCTGCCTTTACTGCCCTGGTTTCTGTACCATACAGTAGTACTGGTTGCACCACTGTCTTGTACACCTTACTTTTCAGCTTCTTTGGCATTCTTCTGTCAAACTACATCTGATAGTCTATGCCAGTTGGCTGCAGCCCCTCTGATTCTAACTTTGACCTCTTCATTCAGACTACCCTTCTCCTCAACTGCTCTTCCCAGATATTTGAAGCTGATAACCTGTTCCACTATCTTCCCTTCTATCTCTATTCTCAGCTTCTTCTGATTTCCCCAATTTGCTACCATCACCACAGTCTTATCTGTGTGTAGTTTCATCCCATGTGCCTTCAGATTTGCATTCCATTCTCCTATCCTTTGCTGAAGTTCTAGGTCAGAGTCTGCCTGTGCTGACACATCGTCTGCATACAGCAGCTTTGTTGATCCTTCCCCTCCAACCTGTTTCCTAATGTAGTCCATCACCAGTATGAACAGCAGTGGGCTCAGAGCTGAACCCTGATGTACACCCACACCCACTGGGAATCCCTCTGCGAGGCTGAACACCATCCGTACTTGAGTCATTGCATCCTTGTACATAGCCTGCACTAATTCTACCAGTGTTTCTGGAACTTGAAACCACTGCAGTACTGCCCAGATCAGCTTTCTTGGGTCCTTGTCATATGCTTTCTCCAAGTCTAGGAATGCCCAGTTGGACTCTCTCCTCATCTGTAGCTTCTTTGCAAGTATCTGTCTCAATGCAAACATCGAGTCAGTTGTGTCGCATCCTGATCTGAATCCAAACTGCTCATCTCATCTTACATTCTACCACTCTGCGTATCCATTTATCAATCACCCTCTCCAGAACTTTCATGCAATGTAATAGGAGTTTGATGCCTCTGAACTGGCCACAGTTGTGGATGTCCCCTTTGTTCTTGTAGACTGGCACAAGTATGCTTATTCGCCAGTCATCTGGGATATGCTTTTCTCTCCACACTGCTATTAGTATCCTCAGGAGCCATTTCTCCCCTATCTCACCCAGCATCTTTATGATATCTGCTGTGACCTCATCTGAGCCTGCTGCTTTCCCTGACTTCATCTTCTTACTGCTATTCTTACTTCTTCTAGGGTGGGCTCCTCTTCTTCTCTCATTGTAGGCTATTTCTGGAGCAGTCCAGCTTCTGTGGGGTTTTCTTCATTCAGAAGCTGCAGGAAATACTCCTTGCATCTGCCTCTGATGTCCTCTGGGCTGGTGAGCAGGTTGTTGCTGGCATCCCTTATGAAGGGTGTCTGACTATCTTCTTTATCTTTCTGTCTTTGCCTTGCAACCTGATATAGTTTATTTGTGCCCCTTACTGAGGTACAGTGCCTCCAATGCCCTATTCTTTGCTATTACAACTTCTTTCTTAGCTTCTTTGTTAGCCAACCAGTAGTTCTTCCTAGCCTGGTCAGTCTTTTCTGTCTCCCACTTCTTCCTGCATTTATTTTTTCTTTTGATGACTTCCTGGACTTCTGCATTCCACCACCAGCTTTCCTTATGTACCTTATTTCCATGCCTGGCTCGGCCACATATCTTTTCTGTAGTCCTAACACATGCTGTTTTTAAGCACTGCCATTCTTTTTCAACTCAACCTATTTCCTCGTCTTCTTGGGGTGCTAGAGCCCTGAGTAATTCCTTGAACTGTTGTACTTTCTCTCCAGTCAACTTCCAGGTCTTCAGCCTGGTCTCTGTTGACCATAGAGCCTTCTCTGACCACTGCTTGCAGCTGATTGTGGCAACTAGTGGTTTATAATGTGGGCTGACTGTTTCATTGGGGATGACTTTGCAATCATGGATTCTGCCCCCGTGCCTTTTCCTTACTAGGAGGTCTACCTGAGTTTCATGTTCACTACTCTTGTATGTGATCTTGTGACTGTCACTCTTTCTGAACCGTGTGTTGGCTACTATCAAGCCATTTGCCAAACAGAAGTCTAGAATGGCTTCTCCTTCTTAATTCCTGTTGCTCCACCCATGTGGACCCAGGCAGTCCTCATATCCTGTTCTGTCTGTCCCGATATATCCTGTTCTGTCTGTCCCGATATGTGCATTCAAGTCACCTTTTAGCAACACCAATTCATGTTGTCCTGTTTTATCTAGTAGGTCCTGCAACTGCTCACTGAGATTAGGAATGCTGCTCTATCATTACACTGGGGTCTGACTGCCATGAGTCTGTCATTAATTCTAATGATATCCCTTACTGCCTTCTGAAGCCTCTGTCTCACCAGAATTCCTACACCATTTCTAACCTGCCCTCCACCTTGAATAGTAGACTCTGGATCCCAAGCCATGTGGCTTTGCTGCACTGCCATTCCAGCCTCCTCCATATCATCATGTCATCAACTTCCAGAACCTACAGTAAGCGTAGCAATTCACAGTTCATGTTTGGCAGGTTGGTTGGTTTTACATCCAGCTTTCACTCAACAGAGCTATCCCAGGCTTGGCAACTAGTAGCTTATTGACTCAGGGCTGCTGGGCTTTATGGCGGGCACACACTGACCAATAGAGGCACATATACCTCTCCCACTGTTAGCACGGGTCCCTGGTGTGGGTCAGAGTAGGCCGGGTTCTCAACCCACTTATCACTGGTAGCTATTTTGGCAACATTAGTCAACATGACTGAATCACCTAGAGCCATATTTTACACTGTTGATTGGCTAGCCCTGCCATGGCGCACAGTCTGTGATCCGTGTTTTCCTATTTTGAGGATACTGCGCACCACAGTAGATGCCCAAAGTAGTTGGTCTGTACAACTCTTCCCCCTATAGGGCACCATGTAGAGCCTGTGCTGCTGCCCACAGCTCCATTCATTGGTGAGTTTGGGATGGAAACACTCAGCATGTTTTCCAGACATGGGAGAAACCCCACGGAGACACAGGGAGAACATGGAAACAGGCATTGGTCAGAGGTCAGGATTGAACCTTGTACCTTGTGCATGGGAGATGAAGACCTTAACCACTAAGCCACCTGGTCTCTCTGGCACTCTGGTCTCTGGTACAGTACATACCAAAGGGACCATTATACTCAATTATGGGCCTGATAAGGCATGAGTATAAGGGGGTTATAACCTCTTTTGCTCTTGACGCTATGCCTTTGCTAATCAAATGTATGATATAGAATTCCTTTCTTACTACAGTGGACACATGTTGGTCAAAGTTTAGGTCACAGTCTACTTGTGTGTCTAAATTCCTCACTACAGCATTCACACTTAAGGTATTGTTGTTTATTTGATAGTTAGTAGGGGCATTGTTTTTACTGAAGGGGATAATGATGCATTTCTTTGCATTTAGTCTGAGTCCATGGCTTTGGCACCAATTGTTGGCCTGCGTAAGCCCATCTTGGAGTACACTGACATAATTTGGGGAGTCAATAATTGCACCATGTTTGCAGTCATCAGCAAACTTGGTCAGCCACAGCCTTTTTGTTTTGGCCTGAACTTCTGAGAAGTAAATACCAATCAAAGGGGGGCCCAGTACTGACCCTTGTGGAACCCAACTGGTGACAGGTCTGCTGGTTGAGGTGTAGTCACCCACTTTGATAGCATGTGTACTGTTAGTGAGCCAATTTGCAACCCACCTAACAACAAAGGGGGTGACATTTAGGTGGGTGAGTTTGTCAATAATGCCTGAATGGGGGATTATGTCAAAGGCCTTTTCTAAGTCCAGATATGCTATGTGCACAGATTTGTCCTCATTTATGGCCCTGGTCACATTTTCAAAGCAGTCTGCTAGGTTTAACAGGCATGATTGACCCTTTACAAACCCGAACTGGGTTGGATCAAGGGTTTGGAGGGCACCTATATCTTTATTTATGAGGTCCATGATGATACGTTCCATGACCTTGCAGTAAGGCTGGTCAGTCTTATGGGGCTATAATTCCCCATATCTGTTGCTAAGCCACCCTTGTGTACGGGGATAATGTTTATGATTTTCCATTCATCTAGGACAAATCCTGTCTTCACGCTGTGGTCAAATAGGGTGCCTAATGGGGTTGCTAATTCCTGTTTTAGTTTGTTTAGAATGCAGCATGGGATGCCATCAGGACTCATAGATGTGTTTTTTTGCCTTAGACAGAGCTTTGATGACTTGTTCTTTATATATATATATATATATATATATATATATATATATATATATATATATATATATATATGGTAGGGGAGCTTTTGAAGGTATGGTTTGTGATATATTTGGAGGAGGTAAAGGGGAGAAAGTTTTGTCAAACCTGTCCACTAGTAGGTTAGCAATTTCTGCAGGATCAGTGTACATGATATCATTTGTCACTAGTTCAGCGCATGTCTGGGTCCTACCTTTTAGACAATGGATGTAGCTGAAGAAATTCTTATGGTTATCCTTAGCTGTGTTTGCTAAATGTTTCTCAAAGTTGTCCTTAGAGGATTTTATAATTGACTTATTTGTTTATTAAAGCTTAGGTGGGTACTTTTCCAGTGCTGGGACCACCCTTTGGTATTCTTAGACAACAGTTTCGTACGATTGTTGTATAGTTTATTTATGCAAGATGTCCACCAGGGTGGCTTGCTTTTTCTTGAGGCTCTTAATTTGGTCCTATCTGGCACAGTTGAGTCTATACACTTGTATAAGTGTTGGTACAAGACATCAGGGTATACTTTAGTATAGTTTCCAAGGCCATCTGTACAGACTGGGGCTTGGAAATCATTTATGCCAATGCCTAGGTGGGTATAATTGGCATTGGTGAAGTTTTTTAATCTGACTTCACCTCTGATGGGTTCTAGATTTATTGCTACTTCAAAAGTAACTGACTTATGATCAGATTTTACTAATGAGGGTCCTACACTTACGGCAGCACAATGGTCTCTCATGTTGGTGAGAATCAGGTCAAGTATATTTGAGCCCCTTGTAAGATTTTGTACAATTTGTTCCAGGGCATTTGAGTTAACAAAGTCAAGGAATTTTTGTGCACGTAAGCTGGGGCTCATGTAGGTTTGTCAGTTGATGGTAGGATAGTTAAAACCCCCATGACAAGAGTGATAGATTTGCATTTTGATTGACTTAAGTAAAGCCAAATAAGCTGCATGAGCATCTTGGTTCATGGAGGCGGACCTGTAAGTAGCAATGACTTGAAGAGGGGTCTTACCCACAGTAATCTAGTTTTGGGGTAGCTCCATAGAGTTATCTTGTCTAATCAGTCTAGAGGAGTATTTATCTTTAATGCAGATAGATACTCCACGACATTTGGTTCTTACACTTTCATTTTGTGGTCTGAAGGTGTGGAAGGCATTGTTGCCTTGTAAGTCTGGGTACTATTTGTGGCCTTGAATCAGGTTTCTGTGACTACACAAATGTCTATATCATCCAAGGAAAGGAATGGTTCCAGAGAGTGCAGCTTTTGGTTTAAACTCCTAGCATTCAGCAGCATAACCCTTATTTTGTTTGTGCTCGATATTTTCACGTCAGAATGTTTTGTTTTTGAAACTTTGCCTAAAAAAGGCACTATGGGGGAAGCAAGAGCCTTAGCCAAAAGTCCAGAGGTGTCAGGTGCAAACCATCTCTGGCAAAGCAGCAAGGGTCATCAACCGTGTCATCCCAGGCTGACAGAAACTCAATCCCTCCTTGAATGACACCATAAACTAAGTTGATTATTAAAGTTAATCATTTTTTGTTTATATTGTGGCATCATTCTAGGTGAGGGCAGAATGCTGCTCAAGGCTAGGGACATACCTGCTGGGACACATATCCAGGAGTTCAATCATGTCTCTCTTCATATAGTCCAGTGAGGTATGCCTCAAGTTGTTCATATCAACATGAACTATGACTGAGTCATAACAGCACTTGTTGAGTGAATTGAGTGCATGTGTGAACTGATAAATCCTGGCACCAGACAGACAGCTGAATGTCACTTTCTCCAAACCCAACCTGGTGAGCGAGACATCAGTGTGTCTCATTATAGAAACTCCAATAACAAGAAATTTAGGCTTGGGTGTGTTGCGCCTTAAGGGCCTAGTTGGTGACACACTGGTGTTATTATGCATCTGGAGTGCTGTGAGTGCTGTATCATGTGTAGTAACCTTGTGCTTAGGAGGTCTCTGCTGTTTAAATAAATATTTGGAGAATACCTCCATGTATGATGATCTATGTGTTGAATTCAAGCTTTGCGCATGAGTTGTGGTATGTGTGCTTTGTGTAAAAGTTGCGATGTGTGAGCTGACAACCTCTTTGGTGTTATTGCTTGGTGCATGAGAGAGCAGGGATTCCAGCTTCTTGGTGTAGTTTCATCTCTTGCACTCTGTACTAAAGTGATTTAGTAGTAGAGCAGTGTATGTGTACATGAGTCAGTTGCTACACTGCCTCAGGAGACCCATATCAACCAGGTTGGCAGGAGAAACAAGGGTTGTCTGACTCTCCATAATGCTATGTTTAGACCTGTTACTGAGTAGAGCATTTGTTGATCACACAGCCATTGTGGAAGATCAGTGGAGCAGAGGCAGGTCACCAAACTCACTTGAGATGTGTTAAAGACAAGCACAAACCCACACAAATGTGGAGCTTTTATAAAAAATAAGAGGAAATGGTTGGGTACAAATTAACCAATCCTAAAGCTTAAAACTGAGCCCTGTTACTCTAACCTTCAGTTAGATCCATCCAAACTGTACTTTCCTCCCATGAGGGCACAGGGGGATCTCTCCAACACAAGATTTCCTGATTTAGTGCTCAAGCTGTACAACCAGAACTAGATTCTGCAGGTATGAATCTAGCCTATGCTACAGCAACTAGAAGTGCAACCAAAATCAGAACACAGTAAAAACAGTAAAAAAAAACAGTTCAAACTGCAGCAGATATGGTTTAAGTGCAACAAATACAACTAAAACTGAAGCCTGTTAAAGTAGCCTTCAATTAGATCAGTCTAAACTGTACCTTCCTCCCATAAGGGCACAGGGGGACCTCTCCAACAAAAGATTTCCTGGTTTGGTGCTCAATCAATACAACCAGAACTAGATTCAACAGGTCTGAATCTAGCCTATGCTACAGCAGCTAGAAGTGCAACTAAAAATCAGAACACAGTAAATACACAGTAAAAAAAACAGTTGAAAATGCAGTGGATATAGTTTAAATGCAGCAAATGCAATTAAAGCACAGTAGAAGTGTAGAAAACAGTTTAAATAAAACATGTAGTGTTTGTTGGTCACACAGTAGCTTTGGAAGATCAGTGTAGCAGAGGCAGGTCACCAAACTCACTGGAGCTGTTTCTAAACAAGTGCAAACCCATACAAACATGGGGCTTTTATAACAAAGAAGAGGAAATGGTTGGAAACAAATTAAGCAATTCCAAAGCTCAAAAACTGAGCCCTGTTACTGCAGCCTTCAGTTTGGCCAGTCCAAACTGTACCTTTCTCCCACGAGGGCACAGTTGGACCTCTCCAACAAAGGATTTCCTGATTTAGTGCTCAATCTGCACAATCAGAACTAGAGTCAGCAAGTCTGAATCTAGCCTGTGCTACAGCAACTAAAAGTGCAAACAAGAATCAGAACATAGTAAATACACAGTAAAAAAGTTGAAATTGCAGCAGATATGGTTTAAATATAGCAAATACAATTAAAACACAATACAAGTGCAGAAACCAGTTTAAATAAAGTACTTAGTGGTGAGCTTAAACCAGAAAAAAGACACTTAGAATAACAGGCACAATAAGCATTCAACCAGCAATTCCCAACTCAGAAGGGTGGAGACTACCCTCTCCACCCACAAGAGTGTAGACCAGCAAACCTCCTTAATGTAAAATAACTGGCCTGAAGCCCAAGTGCTTAAACCAGAACTAAGACACTTTTAGGATAACAAACACAATAAGGCTTCAAACAGCAATCCCCAACAGTTTTCTTGGCCATTTCTGTTTACTTGGTCATTCAGTCACCATGCTTCAAGGTTCACTGTAGTGGGTCCAGATATTTGAAATAGTTACCACCCTAAGGTCATAGTCAGAGCACTAGTTGTTGAAGTTATGTAGCCATTCTTGGACAGTACAGGTCTGGGATGATTTAATAAAGGCACCTGGTTTACTGTCATCTACAAATGCTGTCAGCCACAAATCTTGGACATTTGTCTTCACTATTGGTGATCTCAGAGTTGGTATATATATGTTCAGGGGGTGTCGGGGATTTGCTCCACTTCAAAAAAGAAGTTTAAAGGGGAAGAGCTGTGGTCATGATTCACTCTTTTTCCTTTTACTCTTTTCAGAGAAGTAGATGCCAAGGAAATGGGGATCCAGCACAGCCCTTATGGACTGTACTAGTAACTAACCTGTTAGATGAGAAAGTACCACAAATACTGGTTCTGTATTTATAATAGGGCAGCTTATTAGAAGATCATTGAGGAATGTAGAGGTTAATATTCAAACTGGTAAGTTTATCAATGATGCCTGCATAGGAGATCACACTGCTTCCCTTAGCAAGGTAAAAATAAAAGTCATGAGCAGAATAACTCTTAGTAATGTCATCAGTCACACCCAGACAAAAAGGAACCAGGTAAAGTAAGCAATACTTGTCTTTCATAAAATCACATTGAATAGGACCGAGTGTTT
The DNA here is from genome assembly GCF_019279795.1 of Protopterus annectens. Taxonomy (NCBI): domain Eukaryota; kingdom Metazoa; phylum Chordata; order Ceratodontiformes; family Protopteridae; genus Protopterus; species Protopterus annectens. The sequence goes on from NC_056749.1 coordinate 834,041,445, forward strand.
GTATTTTTCTAATTTCACTGTTAATGCTGTTGAGTAAGGGTAGCACATTGGTTTTGCAAATAGTACTAGCAAGGCTAACAGGGTAGTAATTTTCAGGGCCATTTACAATATTGATCTCATATAGAGGCAACATGATCACCACTGGGCAGAGGTCAGACAAAGACCTTATGGAGAAGCTGAGATCAAAAATGTAAGGAGGGATTCATCAATAACTTGCTTTGTGCTAACAACAACTCAGACCAGCATGCTGTTGGACCTGATGAAGCTACTATTACAAATTTTGGTAATTCTGTTAATACCTTCCAAGATCTGGTACATAGTGACAATGGGTGGAACAATGTTAAAAGATTTATGAGGGTAACTATTAGAATATGACAGATAAGAACATTTTAAGCTAACTTGTGAGAAAAGGCATTTGCTATGGCTTCAGTATCATGGAGATCAGAGCAGTATTGAGCACTGCTTGTAATATTCTTAATGTTATCAAAGAATGTCATGTATTTATCCTACAACAAGTTAGCTATATTCATAAGTTCATAGAGTAGTACTAAGCTAACTGCCCTTGTGAGCCATTTTAAGCCTAGCCAATTATCCCTTGTGAGACTCAAACCCTGTACCTTGTGTTTGTAAGGCAAACACCTTAACCATTAGGCCACCCTTCCATTCAATTCATATTCAGGCTTAGTTGAATATCCCTACAGACATGCTTATATTTACATTTTTGACTGATGGTATTTTTATAAGACCCATACATTCATCTCTTCCTTTGAAAAGATTTGATTATCTGAGAGTTCAATAATAGGAATTTACTCCTGGATGTCTCCCCATACTTACAATTAATAGGTATTAATGGATACTGACTTATCTATACATTGGTTATGATGCCTGTAAAAATTATGACTAAATATGGCAGCACTAGATATTAGGTCAGCAGAGGACAAAGCACTTTTGAAATTAGGGCCTACTGATCAGAATATAACACTGGCTTTGGATTAGTCTGTCAATGCAGTTGAAATTGTAGGCAATTCAGTATTAATTTTAAGGGAAAATGTGACAGTTTTATGGTCAGATTTGCTCAAGGAAGGGATAACATTAACAGGTGTACAGACTGAGGCAGTTTTTACCATGGTCAAAGTCTCCTGCAAAATGCAGGGCAACATCAACCTGTCTCCATGCACACTATAGCTATTTAATCCAGTTAACTAAACCTGTGTAATTGTGATTTCTTACTACCATATATAGTTTCTTGTTACTATAACTTTGTGTACATATGCTGGTTGGCTTGACCAACAATGTGCACTCTGTCACAGCCGTGACTGTTGGCACACCATGTGCTATATGTATTATATACCTATGACATTGCTCTTTCTCCTTTTATTTATCTTATTTTACAGGCGACAGATCTAGCTGTATTATGTTATCTGATACTGTCAAACACAATACGTAGCTATGATGAATTAATTATTGCTAATGTGTACTAAATGCATCATTCTGTTGACATCACAGATCAGTCAAGAATTACTCATCATATCTATTGACTGTACCTTACTGATTAGAATATAATAGTTCTGCAGATTAATTCACCTCCAGTCTCTTCTAGCAGTGGTCTTCTGACACTTTGGCTAGGTAGAAATATCCAGTCTTTAAATAAAATAAGTAACTCAAAGTTATCTGTACTTGGTGCTAAATCTGAGAGTAGAGTTCTGCCTAAAGGGAAAAGTAGGACTGACATCACAGGTTTTAGGACTACTCAGTGCTAAAAGCTTTTCTAAGACTCCAGCTACATTCACAACATTCACAATGCTCTACTGTGACTGTTATCTGTAAATATGAACCAAGCAAAAATAAGGGAAAATAAATATAGTGAATGAATGAAAAGGACAGGATGCTTAAGAAGTCATGATTGGTGAGACCACTTAAACCAAGTGACCTGTAACTAGTAGAGCACCTCAGAGCTCAGTGATAAGTCTGCGCCTGCTTGGCATCTACTTCTTGGAGGTCAAGGCTAATGTCAAGGGCCTCTGGCTCACCAAGTCTGCAGGTGACTGAAAATTTGGAGCTAACATAGACTGACCCCATGACACGAACATCTTGCAAGAGGGTCTAACACAGACAAATGACTGGTGCCACGGACACAGATTAAAACTCAATGACAAGAAGTGCAGTATAATGGCTTTTAGGAAAAAGTCCACCCAGATTACTTACTCCATTGACAAGACACTCCTAAGAGTTGACCCAGTAGTTAGGGATCCTGGAACATATGCAGACAGTAATCTAGACTTTGACCAGCACATGACCAAGACAGTAAAAAAATAATTCTGTGTCACCCAACTTATAAGTAAGGGTATGGCATTCAGATCCAATGAAGTTATAGTACCACTTTATTCAACGCTTATCAAACCCATCATTGAGTACAATGCCATGCACCTGACCAGGCATATGTAACAGTTGTAATGCCCACAGAGGTTCCCCACCAACAGAATCCAGAGTATTAACACATTGTCCTATGCAGACCACCTTAAAGCCCTATCTCTTCCCTTAGTCTCCTACAGGTTACTGAGAGGTTATATATACCTGGCATATAAGTTATCCTCAGAGCCAGCCCTAATGGACCTTTTTCACATCCAGAAAATGAATTGCACCAGAAACACTAGATCCAAGGATGTAAACTTTGCTTGCAAAATAAACAGAACATGCTGATGAGAAAGATTTGTGCTTTAAAGGATACCTGCACCCCCAAATATACTTTCCATCCATGTAAAGCAGAGTCCTGCCCTAACCCTATTCAAATGTAACCTTGACCACTGGATAGGAAACCAAAAATTCACCTCAGTTTAGTCACCATTTCTCTGATAGACAGAGGCCAAGAGTAAATCAGAATTGCAGCAGATAGTAAAGACAACCACAAGGCCTTCTATAGTTATGTAAAGAATCTTCACGGCAATAACCAGATTTGCTCTGAGCTACTGCACAATTGTACCTCCTACACTGAGCCAACAGATATTGCCAATACACTGGCTGACAGATTCAGTGCCAATTTACCCCCCCCCAAAGGACCAATCCCAATACCAGTAGCTTGCCAGGCACCCGGTATGACTGCTGCACAGGTTATAACAGCACTGTCCAAGACCAAAAATACAGCCTCTATGGGACCTGACAATATCCCTGTCTGTGTTCTACATGAACTACAGAGTAAACTGGCACCTCACCTGTGTGCCCTGTTCAATCACAGCCTCACCTCAGGCTTTGTCCCTACCGAATGGCACACTGCTACAGTTATCTTTCTTCACAAAGAAGGAGTGACTACAGACCCTGGGAACTATTGCCCCATTAGACTGATGAGTCTGATATGCAAAGTTATGGAACGCATCATCATGGACCTAATAAACAAGAATATAGGGAAATCTCCAAACTCTGGATCCCACAGAGTTTGGTTTTGTGAAGGGTAGATCATGCCTGCTCAACTCGGTTGACTTCTTTGAGTCAGTCACCAGAGCTGTGGATGAAAGCAAGTGGTTCATACAGCCTACCTTGATCTGCACAAGGCCTTTGATACCATTACCCACTCAGGAATCATATAAAAACTCACTAAACTAGGCATCAACCCCTATATCACTAGGTGGGTTGCACCTGACATAGATGAAGGAGACCTTATACTTACCTTAGGTGGTGAAAGTGGCTACCCTGAGTTTATACTCAACTTTAAACTTTCTAATTGTACATTGTAGAGACCTAGTTTCATTGTTTTTTTATCTTTTTTCTTTTAGGTGGGTAGATGCAGATTAATTGTCTTCTTCTTTCGGCTTTTCCCGTTTAGGGGTCACCACAGTGGATCACCTGTCTGCTCGTTATTGGCAGTGGAGTTTTACAGTGTCAAGTTGCCAGCCCGGCGCCCAACCTTCCACTGAAGGCACACACATGCACACACTCACACCTAGGGCCAATTTGGAGTGTCCAGTCCACCTACAGCATGTCTTTGGGATGTGGATGAATTAATTATTTTCTTTGTTTTGTTAAATAATTTACTACTGCAGGTATTACATAATAAAGATTTTTACTTAAATGTCCACTATATTTGCAGCAGATATACTTTTCAATGTAACTGCTTAGGTGTAAGTAGGACTTGGATGTTTAGACAGTAGCTTTGGCAAAGAGGTCAGTGTTCAAAGATTTACTTTGCAATTTCTTTAGGTCATGTTTGAGATGTAACAAGTTTGCTTTTGAGAAATCCCAAAAGGTGATAATATTTGCAGTAGGCCTTCCCTCAGTTTTAAAGGAGAAGGTAACAGATTTTGTGCTTAGACTAAATTAGGAAGAGGTTGTCACTGGATGAGATTCAAGAAGCAGCCATGTTTGTAAGGACAATCCCAAAGATATTGGGGTCTTTATTGGAAAGGCCAACAGTTTGTTCAAGAGAACTGGTATTAGGATTATCTAGTAAATACTGCATATATTTTTAGTGGCAGTGTAGGTTTAACACTTAATAGTTTCATATTTAAAGCCACCAAGGAAAATACTTTCTTGCAGTAAAGCTGAATTAGGTTAGGTGATACAATCTCTGCCTTTTAACAATGTGATATTAGGCTGGGAGATCATCTATGTCTTTAACCAATATATTATTATAGTGGGTGATATATGTATCCTGTACCAATGCAGTATTGGGTATACTGTCTTCTTCTCCTATATTAGAGCAGTATTGCACTGAGAGATACTATTGGTACCCCCTAACTATGTAATATTACAAATGGTGAATTCATCTGTGCCATATAACATCAGTGCTGCATTAGGCTGGTCAGTAATATCTGTGCTCTATAACAATTCAATATTAGGTTTGAAGAAACTATCTGTGTCTGTAGAAAAGCAGTAACAGACTGGTTGATCACACTGAAAGTTTATAACAATACAGTATTATATTGGGTGATACAATACTCCATTGTTAGAGGACAGATACAGTATCGGGCAATAGTATCTCTGTCTTCTAACAATGCAGTATTAGGCTGAGTAAGTCTATCTATGTCCTATGACAATGTAAGATTTGACTGAGCAACAATATCTGTGCTCATTAACAAGGCAGTATAACACACTGGGAGAGTATCTGTGTGCCCTATAACAATACAGTGTTAGATCGAGCAATGGTATCTGTGTCCTGTAACAAGGCAATATAAGACTGGGTGATAATCTGTGTGCCCTGTAGTAACGTGGTGTTAGGCTGGATGATACTACCTGTACCCTATAGTAGGATGTATGTTCTACTTGTGTGCCTCCATTGCTGTTAAAGCTTGATTTACTATTTGTTGTGAAATATTCTGATTGTTGTAATTCATTTAAACATGTTGAAAATGTTGTTGAGAAAGCAAAAAGTTGAAAAGTAACAAACTTATAAGAGATGAGCTAGAATATAATGAAGGGATAGTCCCTCCAATACCTAAGTCTAGAGCTGTGTCAAAGCTTTTTTAGACAATGGTCGCGACGTTAATACTGGTGCTGCTGAGCGTTTACATAACACGAGCACATCTAATACTTCTGATAATGAGGATGGGGATTCCATTCCCCCTGAGAATGATCATTTTTGGATCCAGTGGAATTTCCTCTTCTTCAGCTTTCAGAAAAACTAGCCCAAAGAGAGGACTACATGGTACAAAAGATACCCCACTTACCACAATTTCAATTGCATGCACAGGAAGCAACCCTGGAAGTTCAGATATTAACGGAGGGTATTAAGTTTGGTGAAGTTTTCTTAACAGTACAAGTATAGAATTTACTGACTGTGTACTTACCCTTGCCAGTGACTACCCTCTTCAACTGTACATGATAATCATGGTTTCAAGAGTTACAATTATAGCCACCTGATTGTTGATGATAGATGTTTTAGTCTGTTTAGTAAAGGGTTAAGTGTTGTCCTGAAGTTTAACTATGATATAGCAGACTTGTTAATTGATCTTAAGCTCTACATGAAGAAACTGAATTTAAATTTCATAATCTGCCCACTAACAGTGGGAATATTAACAATTCCTGCAGAACTAGTACTCATAATCCACCACTACATCCAACACTCCAATTATTTGAAACATTTTGTGAAAAAGATTTAATAAGATGGGTGCAACAACACATATTTACAGTTGGGGAAAATTTAGACAAAGATGAGCTCTGTTTATTGAAGGAACTTGTAAAACAGTAAGATATAAGAATTATGAAGCCAGATAAAGATGGTGGTGTGGTCCTAATGGATGGTATCAATTGTGCAGCTAGAATGTATAACATACTTAATAATGAGTTGCAATATGTAAGAGTTTCTACGAACAAGAGCAATATTTCCTATTATAAGATTAATTTATATTTAAAGGATTTACTTGATCGGGGTGAGGTTGAATACAAGCTTTACACATTTTTAAGAGTTGGCCACCCATTAATTCCAGACATTTTTGGTAAAGTCCACAACAGTATTGGTCATCCCTCCATGTGACCAATAGTGGCAGCAGCTGGATCAAAGATATCTGCTAGCTATCTACATTAACAGCACTTTAAAACATTTTTCAAAAAGTTACCTGTATATTCTTAAGAGATTCATGGGACTTTTTAAGTCATATTATTGATGAACTTTACCATGATGAATGCTTTTAGTTGCTATTGATATAACAGATTTATTTTCTTGTATCCCCCACAGTATTGGTTTGCAATGATTTAAAGAAGCCTACCTCACTGTTTACATTTGAGAATAGGAACATTAATATACTAGCAGAATTAATGGAAACAGTGCTTCTTAATAATTTCTTATACTTTGAGGGGGAGTATTTCAAACAGATAGCAGGTGTTGCAATGGGGGCAGCATGTACCCTCTATAAGCCAGTTTATTATTGTGGTATTGGGAGCAATTCCAGGTTCTTAGATCAGAATACACCTATCATATAGTTACATTTCCATGCTTTAGGGATGATATATTTATACTATGGAAACGTAGTGTAACTCAGAGAATTTTATTACATACCTTAAATCTAATACTGATTTCTTGAAATTTACAAACACATGCTCTGTGTAAAATATTAACTATTTTAATGTAACATTGTTAAAAAATTTCCATCATCATAAATTCAACTCCAGATTATGTAGAAAGCCTACAGTCTCTAAGACATTCTTGCATTTTTCTAGTTATCATCCTTTCCATCAGGAAAAAAAAAGTCTTGTTAAGGGTCAGATAGTACGGGCACTTAGAATAGTTTCAGAGAATGACCAATTTATGCTGGAGATTAATAAGGTGATTGATATGTTCATTACTAGGGATTACCTGATTAAAATGTTTATGAAATTAAATATGAAGTACATAAAAAATGTCATGAGCAATTTTTTCCCCAATATTAGGTAGACCCCTGGATAGCATGTCAATTGAGTGGCACACAGCTACAGTTATCCCACTCAACAAGGGGGGATCCACCTTGGATCCCGGGAACTACTGCCCCATCAGTCTGACGAGCTTGATCTGCAAGGCCATGGAACTTATAAACAAAGACATTGGCAACCTTCAAACACTGGACCCCACCCAGTTTGGGTTCATGAAGGGCCGATCTTGTCTCCTGAA